>NC_057811.1:42079539-42294585 GCF_018294505.1 Triticum aestivum | reverse complement strand
GTGTGCGAGCGGCGTAGAGGCTGGGGCGCGAGGCACCCGTGGGCGCGGCCTGCGGTGCGGGTGGCCGCGGAGGGGTCTGCGCGGGCGAGGACTTGGCGCGGGCGGGGCGCGGGTGAGCGCGCACCAGCGCGGTGTACGACGAAGCGCGACCGGAGCGAGGTGACCGGACGGGGCGGCAGGGGCGCGTGTGCAAGGGAGGCACAGAGGAGGAGAGGGGGAGGTTCGCTCACCCCCGTTGCAAGGGTACTCTGGCGAGGCTCGATGCAGCCGACGAGGTAGCGGTGGGGAGGCGAGGCGACGGCGGCGGGCCACGTCGGGGATGTGCGCCGGCGCCGGGGGGAGGGGGGCAGGGCGTCGATTGCCCCCGGCCGGATCCACGCAGAAGGGAGGGTTGAGGAGGCGGGCGATGCGGGGCAGCACCGAGCGATGTCGGCGAAGTGGCAGCGGGGTCAGCGCGGCGGCAGTCGAGGCGGTTGCCGGGGGCGCCCGCCCCCGAGCCAGATCGTGCAGAGGGGGCGAGGAGCGAGGGGAATGGGGGGGTTCGCCTCGATCCAGATTGGATCGGGAGGGGAGAGGGAGTGGCGTCGTGGGGGAGAGCGGGAGTGGTTGCCCTAGGGTTTCGGCCGACAGGGGAGGATATGGGGAGTGGGGTGGGCCGGCCTGGTGGCCCAGAGGCTAGTTAGGCCGAAGCCCAGTGGGGGGAAAGGGAGGCTCCTTGTCTCTGTCCTTTTTTTTAGTTATTCTTTTGTGTTTCATTTCTAGTTTCCTTTTATTTTAGTTTTGTAAAATTTATCACTAGCACCTAACTTAGTATTTGTAAATATACTACTGCCACAATAACTTTGGCACCTAGCTAAAATAGTTTAGTATTTTGTAAAATATAATAGGAGTATAATTAATTGTTTTTGCTGTTGTTTTAATCACTTTGGGGTATTTAATTATTTTATAAAGATGTTGTTTCTCCACCAATAATATCCATGATTTATTTGTCACATTGAGAACATTTTAGTTTTGACTTTTGAAAACTTTAATTGTTTGACTTGAATTTGAATTTGAATTTTGAATCCGTTTTTGAACTAACCCGAGATTAACTAAAGTGATCATGGTGACGTGGCATCGTTAACAGAGGTTTACTGTAGCTTAATTATCCGGGCGTCACAAAGCGCGTCCCATCTTGTGTTCAAAAAAGCCAAAAACAAGCGCGTCCCAGACCGAAACATGGTTCCCCCCCCACCCGTCTGATTCCCCATTCATACTCCGTGGGCGCCAAAACTACCTCTCCACCAGCCGCGAAACCCCGGCATCCTCCGTCCGCCACCCCATCCCACCCATCAACCGCCGCCCTCCTCCATCACGCCGGAGCCGATACCCCGATCGTCGTCCATCGCAACCTCAACCGCAACGCCCTCCACGGCTAGTAGTTGAAGCCGAGGCCGAGCCGTCCGTACCCGAGCCAGTTCAACCACGCTGTCCTGCGCCTCACCGCTGCTGCTCCAACTTCGCCACCCGCCACCGCACCGAAGCTGTTCCTGCTACGCCGTCCTTCACCGCCTCGGATCTGCTTCCCCTCCCCCGACATACGGCCACGGCAACACAGTCAACAATTTGGCCATGGGTTTGTCCAAGCCTGCACCCTTCAGAACATCGGTTTCCCCGGTAAAAAGAAGAAGATCGGCGCGACATGTGGAGGTGACCACACCGGCAACCGAAAAAGGTACTCCTCTTCCCTTATTCGTGCAAATCTTACATCTCTGCTTGCACGGTATTCATCCCACAGAAGACACTAGTTGACCGCTTCTTCTTGATACTAGATGTTCCTAGTAACTCGCGATGCACAAGGTTTCTCCTCATATACTATTTCACCTTAGCTAGAGGTCCGTCGCCCCCCTGAATTTCAATTTCTGGCCAGTTGATTCCCAATTAACGGAAGCATTCCCCGGCGTAACAGGCGCTAGTACGCCTATTACACCGGGGAAGCAGCGCCTTGGTGTTTATCTTAGGGGCGTGTGCAGCCTAGAGATACTGGCGCCCGATCTGGAGGTCGGCCGGGATTAAAGGGATGGCCTGGGGGCGCTGCCAAGCACGGCGGTGGTGTGAGGTCTATGGGAGGGCGGGGCGGCGGAGGAAGGGGTCTGGGCCGGTGGTCGCTGGCGGTTCGAGAAAGATCGTCAACAGTGACTGGCGGGAGGTAGACGAAGGCCATCTGCCCGTTCCTTATAGATCGGACGGTTCATTAAAAAAATCGACTGACCTATTTATTTTCAGTCGACTGTTATCTTAGATATGACCACATGTGGTGGTGTGCTGGAGGAGTACCTGCATTTCCTGTGCTTATATATTACAAAATCATACGAAGTAGAATCTAATTTTGTTTGCCATGCAATGTTGTAGAGCTATCATATGTCTCCTGTCATTTATTTTTCAGCCACCTGCTATCTGCTACTTTTACAGTGCACTAGTTCTGCACACACTTCACCCTTACTCTCACTATTGTGTTTTATGCAAGGGTATTTCAGACTCTGCTGCCATGAGAGAAGCCAAAAAGAAAAGAGAGAAGTTGCTCCAGCTTCGTGTGCGGTTAGGCAAGACACGTTACAGCGCTATAAAGGGTGCAGTGTCAGCAGATGGAGACGGTAAACGTAGCTCTGGAGTTGATGACCTCGCTCGCAATGAACCACCATCCCAGGTGCTTGCTTTAACTTCGCGGTGTCATATGTGGTTGCATGTTCCATATGGTGTCTAGCTTGTATTCGAAAGGCCGAAGTCGGTAAGATAAGGAAAGATATTTTTTTACATGAACCACCATCCCGTGAGCACCAGAAGACAAATAGCTAGTCAGGGCACTAGCCGAGCCAGTGACAAGCCCAGCAAAGATAGGCATCACCTGGAAGCCAACTAAAAAGCTACGATGGTGGCGAAGCAGCCCGCCTCCCACCAGGCTCTCAGGTCCTAGATGATCATGCTCACCACTCCAACCGGATGTCTAGCTTGTATTGCTTCCAATTTGGTTAAATTGCATCTGCTTAGCTTACACATTATACCTTTGAATATGACATGCCTTTCTGTTTTTGGTACATACTAGTACATCTGTGTATTAACCATGTTCTTACATCAAACTAATGTTCTTGTGTATCCCTCATCAATCACTTATGATGAGGCAGGCAGGCAAGGGGACTACTCCTCATCTAAACAATGCAGCGTCAGCCTCCCGACATGATTCTCAAGAAATAGAAATGCTAGATGAAGATAGTGAACGTAGCTCTGTAGTTGATTACAGCATTTCCCCTACACTAGCATCGCAGGTGCTTGCTCTAACTTGGCAGCGTGATATGTGGTTGCATGTTGCATATGGTGTCTAGATTGTAATTCTTCCAATCTGGTTAGACTGCATGTGCTAGTCTGTTTAGCTTATACATTATACCTGTTAATGTGACATGCCTTCCTGTATTTAGTACATAGTACATCTATCTATTAAGCATGTCCTTACATAAAACTATTGTTTTTTTGTATCCCGCATCAATCAACATGACAAGACACCTTTAGTATATGCAGTGCGATATTAGTTGCATCTTTCATATGATTTATAGCATGCGCTGCTTCTAATTTGTTGAAATTCCATTTATGATGGGACGCTTTTAACTTGGCAGAGTCATATTGGTTGCATCTTTCATGTGGTGTCTAGCTTGCATTGCTTCTTATTTGCTGGAATGGTTTCTGCTTAGTTTACACAAACAGTTGTGAACATGCCATGTCGTCCTGTTTTTCGTACATATTCCATCCTGGTATCATGTGTTTGCCTTACATCAAAGTAGTGATTGTCCGTATCATGCATGAATGAGTTCTGAAGAGAGAATTTTATTGCTTTTTCTTGTCGGTTTTACTTGACAATTCAAAATCAATAAAGCGGAAGGAGGTTAGCAAGGCAGCGGATAAAGGTGCTCCTTCCGAACGGATGGCCTCTACAGTTTCTACTCCTCCACACCCCCCAAGATGATTTTCAAGACAACACATGCATAGACACTCAACAAAGTTGTGTTTATGATGAGCACGTCTCCCCTAGTGCAGCATCACCGGTGCTCCCTCTAATTTGGCACTGTTATATGTGGTTGCATGTTATGTGTGATGTCTAGCTTGTATTGCTTCTAATTTTGTTGAATTCCATCTGCTTACTTTACACATTATACTTGAATAAGACACGTGTTCCTGTTTCTAGAACATACAATATCTGTCTATCACACCATGTTCTTACATCAAATTACTACTGTTGTGTAACTTGCAACAATCACTTATCATAAGACACGTTTGACTTCGGAGTGTGATATAGGTTACATCTCACATTCTTTTCTAGCTTGTACTACTAATTTGTTGAAATGGCACTCATGACGAGACAGTTTTAACTTGGTAGAGTGATATTCGTTGCATCTTTCATATGGTGTCTAGCTTTCATTGCTTCTAATTTGTTGAAATGCCTTCTCCTTAGTTTACACATCATAAGCTGTGAATATGCAATGCTGTGAATATGCAATGGCACTAATGACGAGAGACCTCTAACATGGTAGTGTGATGTTGTTTGCATCTTGCATATGATTTATTTCTTGTACTGCTTCACATTTGTTTAAACGCCATTTATGATGAGACACTGTTAACTTGGCAGAGCGATATTTGTAGCATCTTTCATATGGTGTCTACCTTCCATTGCATTGCTTCTAATTTGGTGAAATGTCTTCTTCTTAGTTTACACATCATAGTTCTGGTTATCTCTTCCGTCCTGTTTTTCATACATATTACATCCTCCTATCATGTGGTTGTCAAACATCAAAGTTCAGTTCGTCTGCATCACGCATCAATTTGTTCTGAAGAACTAAATTGTTATTCGTTTTTCTTGTCGGCTTGACTTAACATGGCACAGAGAAAGAGGAAGAAACACAGAATGGCAGGGAATGAGAAGCGGATGAATCCTGCAGATTCTGCTGGTACTGATGGTGCAATAGAAGGTCAAAGTCCAGCGGAAAATTCTACAAACACGGCATCCCATGCTACACGAGTTGCAAAAAAAGCCAAACAGAAACAAATAGCTGCCACCAAACAAGCAGAGACAGCCCTAGTTCTTGCAACACCTACCATAGTACTACCAGCTGCACGACTTACTCATGCGTCAACTGAGCTAGCAGCACATTCCCAAGCTCCCTTGCCACCTAACACTACTTCCCAAGCACTCTTGACACAAGACGAGTTGGCAATATCAGATGAACCTTGTGAGCTTCAACAACAAGAAGGTAGTTGCTGGAGTCAAGTTACAGTTGCATGCTTCTTTATATGTAGTCTCACAGTTTGATGTACACTAACACTTCCTATGTTCGTTGTTGGACTAGCACCTAGGCGCAAGAGGAAATAAACATCAGGGATAATGCTCGATAGGTTAACTAAATCTAGAGGAGGAAGAATGGAGATCCGTTTTGAGGCAGGTTTAAAAAGGCCACGTGATGCTACAGAGTCAGCCAAGTTAGTATCAGAGGTAGCGGTTGCCGTTAGGTGTCATGTACGTATCCTCCCAACATGGATTCAGTATAGGAATGACAAAGACGAAACCCAGTTCAACACCTTCCTCGACCATTTATCTGTAAGTATGGTTATGTATGGAAACTAGTAATATCGTCTTGCTCTGTCCCATACTTTCTAGGTTGCTGATAATGAGACTCCCATAATTTTCAACAGATGAGGTTCAAGTTGGATAGCCAAGATGATGCAACCAGACAAGCTTGCACCCATGTTTTCAAGTCTGCTCTGCGACAGTATCGGTATAACTTGAGGAAAACTCACTTTGAAGGCAAGGCTAACAGTGAACTTTCCCAAACATCTCCAGTGGAAAATATATCGGATGAAGACTGGAGGGGCCTTGTTAAACACTGGTCTGATCCGAAGTATCAGGTACATTATATATATGTGATCAGATCACATGTTGAAGTCCTATTTACGCATGTGCCACACAAATCTATCTTCTTGTAGGTGAATTGTTCAAAGAACAAGGCCAACCGTACGAAAGTGAAATTCCAACAAACGACAGGATCTCGTAGCTATATTGCACACTGCGAGGCTCTTGTAATTAGCTGTTGTTTCACTCTTTTCGCTGTACCATATTATCAGATCTATATTGACTTGTTCGAAATGCAGAGGAAAGCCCGCAAGGACCAAAAAGTACCTGAACCAAATGCTATGGAAATCTTCAAGGACTGTCACACCAGCAAGAAGAAGGGCATGACTACACCAGTCAAAGCCGCTGTTGTAAGTCCTAAATCCTGATGCCTTTTAACTACTACTTACTCTGACTTGTGCCTTGAACTGCATGGTTTGCAGCCAATTTCTATTACTCTTTTCAATTTTATACACAATTGTCTTAGTGTATCATTGCACCTTACAAGGTTTAAAAGAGAGGAGTGATGTTCCTTTGATCTTGACCCGTAATCTAGTTCCGTGCTGGACTTGCCCACACAACGTTACAATTGTCTGTTTGTCTATTCTCAGTTGTTTTGTGATATGAATGATGTCATACTATGCTTACCCTATTATAAACTTCGTCTCTTTATCCTTAGCCCTCAATACAATGTGAAGAAATAGACAATACATTAGCGATGGTACATGGTCATATGTTTGGAACCTGGTTTTATTATGTACTTTATAATAAAATACAACTAATATTTGACATGGGTTCACCAGAATAAGTTCTGTATATAGACCAAAGCTATTTTGTTTGGTTTTGCTGCCTCCTTAATATCTTCTGTTCTGGTACTACTAATGTAAAACCTCAACTTTTCAGCAAGCTATGGAAAAAATGGTGGAACCGCCACCTTCTGAAGGTGGCAAGGCAACTATAACCGCAATGTCAGCTCTTGCTGCAGTGGGTCAGTACCTGTCCACTAACAGTGCCAAAAGCACGTTCCTGCGTAATACTGGGTTGGTTGTTAAGGCAATATCGTCCAAACTGCCTCATGATCAAGATATGCAAGCTCAAAGCAATGTTGTATCTGCGCTCCAGACACAAGTCCATTCCCTAACAGAGACCCTTTGTGAAACAAGGAGAAACATTGCTCAATGTCGTCAAGATATGCATGGTTTTGAAACCAAACTATTAGACATTTGCTATGTTGTTCAGGAGCCTAGTGGAAATGAAGGCGAGGGTTATGGTGCTCCATCGGACAATACAGCATGAAAACGTAACAGTCAGGTCAAATGAACTGAGCTTCTGAACTTCTGGTGGTGCATTTATCTGCTAGACTGTTAAGTTTTATGCCAACCTTCCTTTTGTTATATAGTTGTAATTTGTTTTGGTGCGATACAAAATTTATTCTTAACGTGCAGCCACCGGCTGAAGAAAACAGCAAACCATTTTTGTATAGTGTAGGGTGTTCCCTATATTTGCACTGGTGGCGATCTTTGATGCCGAGTGGATGTAATCTGTGCAATCGCCTTAATAGCCTAGCGTTAGCTTCGGCCTTATTTATTTCCTAGTCTTCTTTTTCCCTGGTTTGCTAGTGGCCGCAACTACCATGGGCCATATACGGGCCGTAGGATCCATGGGTCTCCTACGGGCCGTCGGATAAATGGGTCTACATGGGCCGTAATCGGGCGTAATTGGTATCGGCCCAGCACGGTAACATGCCGTTAACAGGCCGTAGGACAGCAAAGGCTTAATTCTATCACAGGCATAACGGGTCGTTAATGGACCAGAATATAGGACGGGCTGGAAACGGCGCAACGGGTTAACAGGCTAGAAACGGGCCGGCTCTTGCCATGGGACGAATTTGGCCCATTAGGGTAACGGGCCGACTCTTGCCATGGGCCGAATTTGGCCCATTAGGGGAACAGGCCAGTAACGGGCCGACTCTTGCCATGGGCCGAATTTGGCCCATTAGGGGAACATGCCAGTAACGGGCCGGAAGTAATCGAGGGCCGAAAAGGAGCCCAAGAACGTATGGGCCGTCAATAGGCCGAAAGCTAACACGGGCTGGAAACAGCCCATGTAAATCACGGGCCGTTAACGGGTATAAAGAAAATTACTGTTCATTATGGGCTAGAGTCACCGTGGGCCTGTAAAAGGCCGAAAGATACGAAGGCCTCATATGGGCCGAAAGACGTCGTGGGCCATACATGGGCCGAAAGTGAAATGGGCTGGTGTTATATTCGACGGCTCACATGACGTTGTTGGGCCGATTTCATTTAGGGCCTAACGGGCCGTGAATTAACGGGCCGTAAAATGGGCTATTTGCGAAGAGACCGTTAACAGGCTTTTCATGGGCCAGCCCGTTAACTTTTGACCAAGTCAAACGGGCCGGCTTTGTAAGCTAAATGGGCCAGTGGTGGGCCGTGGCACGTGTCGACATATCATAGGCGCCTATCTGACCCACTGACAAGCTGACACGTGTTTCGTCCGGCCAATAAGAATTTTACACGTGGAAATTTCCCATTGGTCGGGGCTGTTAACGGGTTATCGGATCCAAAACCCGACCCGATAGCTTAACAGCGTTCCGTTACGGTGGATGCCACGTGTCGGTCACCCTTGACGAAAGCACTTCTGTGACGCGCGATTTATCGTCATGGAAGTGGACACTTCCGTGATGATAATTTTGGTAATGTCATGGAACACTTCTACGACAGCACAGGTATGACTATCTTGATTCTGTCATAAAATCGTCATGGATGTACATGCATGACAAAAAACGCGACCTACTGTGACAAACACGTATCATCACGGAAGTGTATTTTTTTTTGTAATGCTAGTTGGCGCCGCGAGGTTCGGTGATGTAGAACCACTCCTGCTGCCATATCTTGACAGATTCCACGAAGGCCCCTTTGGGCCAGGTGACGTTGGGGAGCTTGCTCACCATGGCACCTCCACAGTCTGCGTGCTGCCCATCAACCACCTTCGGCTTCACGTTGAGGACCTTGAGCCATAGGCCGAAGTGGGGGGATGCACAGGAGCGCCTCGCACATGATGATAAACGCAGAGATGTGGAGGAAGGAGTTTGGGGCTAGATCGTGGAAATTTATCCCATAATAGAACATGAGGCCGCGGACAAAAGGGTGAAGTGGAAACCCTAGTCTAGGGAGGAACTGGGATAAACACCACTCTCTCGCCGGGCTCTGGAGTGGGGATGATCTGCTTTTTTGGCAGCAAGCCTGTGCGCGATGTCCACAGCCAGGTACCCCGCTTCCCGGAGTTCCTTGATGTCCTTCTCCGTAACGGAGGAGGCCACCCACTTGCCCTAAGAGCCGGATCCGGACATGGCTGCAGAGGTTGGTGGCGGTGGGAAAGATTGAAGCATGGGCGCTGGAGCTTGAGGATGGGGAAGCAGAGGAAGGAAGAAGGCGTGGGGTAAAGGATGTATCTTTATCGGCTTATGTAGGCAGTGAATATCAAGCACCCCCCCCCCCCCACGAGCCTTAAAACTCGCCTGTTCCCAAGGGGTCATGCGAACGGCACGGTTGGATTACCCAAACCCGTATTGATGAGAATCCTGTAATAAGGGGACACGATCTCTATTTTGACAAGACGTGTCAATAGAGGTTGCGCCTCGAAACTCAAAGTGACAAATCCTAATCTCGATCTATGCCAACCCAACAAACACCTTTGGAGACACCTGTAGAGCATCTTTATAATCACCTAGTTACGTTGTGACATTTGATAGCATACAAAGTGTTCCTCCGGTATTTCGGAGTTGCATAATCTCATAGTCATAGGAACATGTATAAGTCATGAAGAAAGCAATAGCAATAAAACTAAACAATCATTATGCTAAGCTAACGGATGGGTCTTGTCCATCACATCATTCTCTACTGATGTGATCCCGTTCATCAAATGACAACACGTGTCTATGGTTAGGAAATTTAACCATCTTTGATTAACGCGCTAGTCAAGTAGAGGCATAATAGGGACACCTTGTTTTGTATATGTATCCACACATGTATCAAGTTTTCGGTTTATACAATTCTAGCATGAATAATAAACATTTATCATGATATAAGGAAATATAAAATAACAACTTTATTATTGCCTCTAGGGTATATTTCCTTCAGTCTCCCACTTGCACTAGAGTCAATAATCTAGTTCACATCGCCATGTGATTTAACACCAATAGTTCACATCGCCATGTGACTAATACCCAAAGTGTTTACTAGAGTCAATAATCTAGTTTATTTTTCTATGTGATTAACACCCGAAGAGTACTAAGGTGTGATCATGTTTTGCTTGTGAGAGAAGTTTAGTCAACGGGTCTGCCACATTCAGAGCCGTATGTATTTTGAAAATTTTCTATGTCTACAATGCTCTGCATGGGGCTACTCTAGCTAATTTCTCCCACTTTCAATATGTATCCAGATCGATACTCAAAGTCATCTGGATCGGTGTCAAAGTTTGCATCGACGTAACTCTTTACGACAAACTCTTTTGTCACCTCCATAACCGAGAAATATTTCCCTAGTCCTCTAAGGATAATTTTGACCGTTGTTCAGTGATCTACTTCTAGATCACTATTGTACTCCCTTTGCCAAACTCATGCTAAGGTATACAATAGGTGTGGTACACAGCATGGCATACTTTATAGAACCTATGGCTGAGGCATAGGGAATGACTTTCATTCTCTTTCTATTTTCTGCCGTGGTCGGGTTTTGAGTCTTTACTCAACTTCACACCCTACAACTCAGGCAAGAACTCCTTCTTTGACTGATCCATTTTAAACTCCTTCAACATCTTATCAAGGTATGTGCTTTGTGAAAGTCCAATTAAGCGTCTTGATCTATCTCTATAGATCCTGATGCCCAATATGTAAGCAGCTTCACCGAGGTCTTTCATTGAAAAATTCTTATTCAAGTATCCTCTTATGCTATTCAGAAATTCTGTATCATTTCCAATCAACAATATGTCATCCACATATAATATTAGAAATGCTACAGAGCTCCCACTCACTTTCTTGTAAATACAGGCTTCTCCAAAAGTCTGTATGAAACCATATGCTTTGATCACATTATCAAAGCGTATATTCCAACTCCGAGAGGCTTGCACCAGTCCATACATGGATCGCTGGAGCCTGCACACTTTGTTAGCACCTTTAGGATCGACAAAACCTTCTGGTTGCATCATATACAACTCTTCTTTAAGATATCCATAAAGGACTGCAGTTTTGACATCCATTTGCCAAATTTCATAATCATAAAATGCGGCAATTTCTAACATGATTCGGACAGACTTAAATAACGCTACTGGTGAGAAGGTCTCATCATAGTCAACCCCTTAAACTTGTCGAAAAACTTTTGCAACAAGTCAAGCTTTGTAGACAGTAACATTAGCGTCAGCGTCAGTCTTCTTCTTGAAGATCCATTTATTCTCTATGGCTTGCCGATCATCGGGCAAGTCAACCAAAGTCCACACTTTGTTCTCATACATGGATCCCATCTCAGATTTCATGGCCTCAAGCCATTTCACGGAATCTGGGGTCATCATCGCTTCCTCACAGTTCTTAGGTTCGTCATGGTCTAGTAATATGACTTCCAGAACAGGATTACCGTACCACTCTGGTGCGGACCGTACTCTGGTTGACCTACGAGGTCTGGTAGTAACTTGATCAGAAGTTTCATCATCATTAGCTTCCTCACTAATTGGTGTAGGAATCACTGGAACTGATTTCTGTGATGAACTACTTTCCAATTCGGGAGAAGGTACAATTACCTCATCAAGTTCTACTTTCCTCCCACTCACTTCTTTCGAGAGAAACTCCTTCTCTAGAAAGGATCCATTCTTAACAACGAATATCTTGCCTTTGGATCTGTGATAGAAGGTGTACCCAACTGTCTCCTTTGGGCATCCTATGAAGACACATTTCTCCGATTCGGGTTCGAGCTTATCAGGTTGAAGCTTTTTCACATAAGCATCGCAGCCCCAAACTTTAAGAAATGACAGCTTAGGTTTCTTGCCAAAACACAGTTCATACGGTGTCGTCTCAACGGATTTAGATGGTGCCCTATTTAACGTGAATGCAATTGTCTCTAATGCATAACCCCAAAATGATAGTGGTAAATCGGTAAGAGACATCATAGATCGCACCATATCTAATAAAGTACGGTTACGACGTTCGGACACACCATTACGTTGTGGTGTTCTAGGTGGCGTGAGTTGCGAAACTATTACACATTGTTTCAAATGAAGACCAACTCGTAACTCAAATATTCACCTGCACGATCAGATCGTAGAAACTTTATTTTCTTGTTACGATGATTTTCCAAATCACTCTGAAATTCTTTGAACTTTTCAAATGTTTCAGACTTATGTTTCATCAAGTAGATATACCCATATCTGCTCAAATCATCTGTGAAGGTCAGAAAATAACCATACCCGCCGCGAGCCTCAACACTCATCGAACCGCATACATCAGTATGTATTATTTCCAATAAGTCAGTGGCTCGCTCCATTGTTCCGGAGAACGGTGTCTTAGTCATCTTGCCCATGAGGCATGGTTCGCAAGCATCAAGTGATTCCAAAAGCCCATCAGCATGGAGTTTCTTCATGCGCTTTACACCAATATGACCTAAACGGCAGTGCCACAAGTATGTTGCACTATCATTATCAACTTTGCATCTTTTGGCATCAATATTATGAATATGTGTATCACTACGATCGAGATTCAATAAACCATTTATATTAAGCGTATGACCATAGAAGGTTTTATTCATGTAAACAGAACAAAAATTATTCTTTGACTTAAGTGAATAAGCGTATTGCAATAAACATGATCCAATCATATTCATGCTCAACGCAAACACCAAATAACATTTATTTTAGGTTCAACACTAATTCCGAAGGTAAAAGGAGTGTGCGATGGTGATCTTATCAACCTTGGAATCATTTCCAACACACATCGTCACATTGCCCTTAACTAGTCTCTGTTCATTTTGCAACTCCTGTTTCGAGTTACTAATCATAATAACTGAACCGGTATCAAATACCCTGGGGTTACTATGAGCACTAGTAAAATACACATCAATAACAGGTATATCAAATATACTTTTGTTCACTTTGCCATCCTTCTTATCCGCCAAGTATTTGGGGCAGCTCCGCTTCCAGTGATCATTTCCTTTGCAGTAGAAGCACTCAGTTTCAGGCTTGGGTCTAGCTTTGGGCTTCTTCATGGGAGTGGCAACTTGCTTTCCATTCTTCTTGAAGTTCCCTTTCTTTCCCTTGCCCTTTTACTTGAAACTAGTGGCCTTGTCAACCATCAACACTTGATGCTTTTCTTGATTTCTACCTTCGCCGATTTCAGCATTGCGAAGAGCTCGGGAATCGTTTTCATCATCCCTTGCATATTATAGTTCATCACGAAGTTCCAGTAACTTGGTGATAGTGACTAGAGAACTCTGTCAATCACTATCTTATCTGGAAGATTAACTCCCACTTGATTCAAGCGATTGTAGTACTCGGACATTCTGAGCACATGCTCACTGGTTGAGCTATTCTCCTCCATCTTGTAGGAAAAATACTTGTCAGAGGTCTCCTACCTCTCGACTCGGGCATGAGTCTGAAATACCAATTTCGGCTCTTGGAACATCTTATATGCTCCGTGGTGTTCAAAAGGTTTTTGAAGTCCCGGTTTTAAGCCGTAAAGCATGGCGCACTAAACTATCAAGTAGTCATCATACCGAGCTTGCCAAACGTTCATAACATCTGCATCTACTCCTGCAATAGGTCCGTCACTTAGCATTGCATCAAGGACATAATTCTTCTGTGCAGCAATGAGGATAATCCTCATCTCACTGACCCGGTCCGCATCATTGCTACTATCATCTTTCAACTTAGTTTTCTCTAGGAACATATCAAAAATAAAACCGGGGAGCTATACGCGAGCTATTGATCTATAACATAGATATGCAAATACTATCAGGACTAAGTTCATCATAAATTTATGTTCAATTAATCATATTACTTAAGAACTCCCACTTAGATAGACATCCCTCTTGTAGCGACCAGACCTCAAACAGTCTGTGCTGCTGTGCACCAGTGTCATCCCTGGATCAGTAACGTTGACATGCACAGTACAAATGGAGGATTTATAACAGAGTAGCAATCACACACTTATTACAACGAATATCTCAAAAGAGAATAAGTATGATAAATATGGCTCAAGTCCATCTAAAGCGATAACAGCGGAAGACTTGGAAGATAAGTGAGTCCATCAACTCCAACGGCATCACTGAGTATAAGACCACGACCTAAGGCACCTTACTCGTCGTCTGAAAAGTCTGCAACATAAAACGTTGCAGCCCGAAAACGGGTCAGCACATGGAATATGCTGGCAATGTAACACATAGAGAGTAATGAACATAATAATGCTATACTACATGCATGTATGGCTGGTAGAAAGCTCTATGGTTACAGTTTTGCGAAAAGCCAATTTTTCCCTACTTCAGAGGAATAAATTTTATTTAACTATCATGGTGGTTGTGAAACATTGAGAAGGTACCTCCAACTCAATCCCAATTAAGTATCATCATTAACCCAACAAAATTAATTAAAGTAACATGATGATGAGATTCATATGATAATCCAAGTACTAGATACTCAAGTTGTCCATAACCGGGGACACGGCTAACCATGATTAGTTTATACACTCTGCAGAGGTTTGTGCACTTTTCCCCACAAGACTCGATCGCCTCCGCTTGATTCTCGCACTACATGATGTTTGAGAAACGGATGACCGAGACACAGTATTTCAGAAGCGTTAACTCTCTACTCCGGGTAGACAGTACCACCTACATCCCCTACATCTGCTAGTCTACCTCTTCAAGAGCTCACACAACCTACTCAACTATGCTAGAGCCCATAATAGCTTGTGGCTGCACACGGAAGTTTCTAGCATGAATAATCTCATGATCCCTTTGAGCCTGGGTGGCGGTCCATAGGATGATCACACGGGTACTCCGGGATATCCAAAAATACAGGCAGCACTGGGTTCTCCAGGTGCCTCAATCCACCCAGATGTGAGTTTTAGTTGCCACCTTAAGTAAACCATTAGTTAACAATCTCACATCTGTCGTGAAAACTCTCAAACCCAATCCACGTCTACTAGCATAGCATAGCGATATAAGCAAACGTAGAAGTAACTCCCAAGGGTTTGACCATAAACAGGGCAATAGGTACTACCTCAACTACTTCCCAATACCCACAAGTTAATTAGATCCTAATCATGCAATGTTTGAGGGTTGATCTAATGCAATAAAACTGGGTAGTAAAAAGTATGATCAAAGTGTTACTTGCCTTGCTGATGGTCCGTGAAACCTAGAGATTCGAAGTAGCAAGCGGCGCACTCCGGGTACTCTATCGCAAACAAACAAGCAAACAATAAGTACTCATCTAATGCACAAGTAAAACTCAAATAAAGATCCAACCAGTAAGTTCAACTTAAGAACTCCGGTTTGCAAAAATAATCAAATCGAACGAAGCAACGAAAATCAAACGGCGAAAGAAACAAGCTTCGTTTACTAATCTAGATCTAATTCAAATTTTACAGTAGCAAAAACTTGTTTGAGTAGGTTAAACGGAAAGAGATTTTCGAGACGAAACTCTAGGCGCTTGAATCGCCTGATTCCGATAAACGAGCGAAAAGTTAAACCAGAACAAAAATCTGATCAGAAATCACGATCGGGATAATCGCGGAAAATCCGACGAAAAAGAAAACTGACGAACAGTTAAACGAACGGACGTTCGTTAACAGCAAAAATCCGACGAACACGTTCGTTAAAACGAATGGGTCGGTGAACGTTCACTAATTAATAAAACCAAAAAAATAAACCGATCTAAAAAAACTAGGGTTTCGAAAAAAAGGACTCGGCGGCGGCGGCTTCGGCTACCTCGGCGGGCAGCTCCGGCGGGGCTCCGTCGGTGCGGGCGAGGGGCGGCGAGGGCGGCGGGGCTCGGGCGGCGACTGGGCGACGACGGGAGGCGGCGGGCGGCGGCGCACGGGCTCCGGGGCGGCAGCGGCGGGGTGAGGAGAGGGGGGGTACTTATAGGAGGGGGAGGGGTGGCGTGGAGGAGGGGGCAAGGCGGCGGCGGGCGGCGTGCTCGAGCCGGACTCGGCGGCGGCGCGGTGGTCTCCGGGTGGGAGACGACGCGGGAACAGGCCGGCCTGGCTCGGCTGGGCCTCGGCCCAGTCGGGCGCGGGATTTTTTTTTAAAGAAAAATTCGCCGAATCTAAAAAAACTCGCAGAAAAATAAATAAAAATCGAAAAATGCTAAAACAAATTTTTCCCGTCTAATTAGAATAATTAGAACGAGATGAACAATTTCTTGGCCCAAAAATGCAGTTTTGAAAACGTGCAATTTTTTAATGCAATTAAAATTGCAAATAAAATTCGAATAAAACCCAATATTTGATTTTAATATTTTTCCTCCAATATTTCAATTATTTTGGAGAAGTCATATTTTCTCCTCTCATTTTTTTTAATACGAAATATTTTTTTTGGATAGAAAAATAATTAAAACCAAAATCCTCGTTTTATTATTTGATAAAAATCAAATATGAAAAACCGGGAAAATCCCCAACTCTCTCCGAGGGTCCTTGAGTTGCTTAGGATTTATCGAGGATTTGCCGAAATGCAATAAAATATGCTATGCAATGATGATCTAATGTATAACGTTCCAAATTGAAAATTTGGGATGTTACAAACCTACCCCCTTAAGATGAATCTCGCCCTCGAGATTCGGGTTGGATAGAAAATAGGTGAGAGTGGTTCTTCCGTAGATCTTCCTCTCGCTCCCAGGTGGCTTCATCTTCAGTATGGTGACTCCACTGGACTTTGCAAAACTTGATAACCTTACTGCGGGTGACTCGGCTGGCATACTCAAGAATCTTGACTGGCTTCTCCTCATAGGTCAAATCACTTTCCAGCTGAATCGCTTCCAGTGGCACTGTATCTCTCAGTGGTATCTCAGCCATCTCCGCGTGGCACTTCTTCAACTAGGAAACGTGAAATACATCATGAACTCCTGACAATCCTTCAGGCAATTCCAGCTTGTAGGCAACTTCTCCCATACGTTCCAAAACTCTGTATAGTCCTACAAAACGAGGCGCTAACTTTCCCTTAACTCCAAAGCGCTTCACTCCTCGAAGTGGTGATACTCGAAGATAAACTCTGTCTCCGACTTCGTGAACTGTCTCCTTTCGTTTAGAATCCGTGCAACTCTTCTGCCTGGACTGGGCTACCTTGAGCCTATCGCGAATCAACCTCACTTTCTGTTCAGACTCCTTAATCAAATCTGGTCCAAACAACTGACGGTCCCCAACTTCGTCCCATAACAATGGTGTTCTACACCTCCTTCCGTACAAAGCTTCGAAAGGGGCCATCTCCAAACTGGTTGATAACTGTTGTTGTAAGAAAACTCTGCATATGGCAAATTGTCCTCCCAACTAGATCCATAATCTAGCGCACAGGCTCTCAACATGTCTTCCAAAATCTGATTGACTCTCTCGGTCTGTCCATCTGTCTGTGGGTGAAAGGCTGTACTGAATTCTAGCCTGGTTCCCAAAGTTTCATGTAACTGATTCCAAAACTTCGAGGTAAACTGGGTTCCTCTATCTGATACAATGGTCCTCGGAACTCCATGCAAACATACGATTCTGGTCATGTATATCTTTGCCAACTTAGCACTGGTGTAAGTGGTCTTCACTGGGATGAAATGAGCTACTTTCGTCAAACGGTCGACTACAACCCATATTGAGTTTCCCGTGAAGCACATGAAACAACTCTTCCTTCCTGCATAAGCACTGCTCCAAGTCCTCGACGAGAAGCGTCACAATAAACTTCATAATCCTTGCGTTGATCTGGCAGAATCAACACTGGTGATGTAACCAATCGTTTCTTCAACTCTTGGAAACTAGCTTCACATTCCTCAGTCCAATTGAACTTGGTGTCCTTCTTTAACAGCTCTGTCATGGGCTTAGCAATCTTCGAGAAATTCTCGATGAACCTCCGGTAGTATCCTGCGAGTCCAAGGAAACTCCGGATCTCTCCAACTGACGTGGGTGATTCCCAACTTGTTACTGTGTCAACTTTGGCGGGGTCTACTGCTATTCCTTCTCTGGATATAACATGTCCGAGGAATCCAACTTCCTTCAGCCAAAATTCACATTTGCTGAACTTGGCGTACAACTGATGTTCTCTGAGCTTCTCAAGTACCAAACGCAAATGCTCCTTATGCTCTTCTTCATTTTTGGAGTAAACTAAAATATCGTCAATGAACACCACGACGAACTTATCCAAAAACTCCATAAACACTTTGTTCATCAGGTTCATGAAATAGGCAGGTGCGTTAGTCAGACCAAATGACATAACGGTATACTCATATAGCCCATACCTGGTGGTAAAAGCCGTCTTAGGTATATCCTGCTCTCGAATCTTTAACTGATGGTATCCTGATCGTAGATCGATCTTGGAAAATACCTTAGCTCCTTGTAATCGGTCAAACAGATCATTGATCATCGGCAGTGGGTGCTTGTTTTTGATGGTCACTTCATTCAATCCATGATAATCAACAACCATCCTCAACGATCCATCTTTCTTCTCCACTAGAAGCACAGGCGACCCCCAAGGTGACGAACTTGGGAGAATATAGCCTTTATCCAGTAACTCCTTAATCTGCTTCTTAATCTCCTCCAAATCTTTTGCGGGCATCCTGTACGGTCTCTTAGATATTGGCCCTGTGCCTGGCAAAAGTTCAATCAAGAACTCAATGTCTCTATCCGGTGGCATGCCTGGCAACTCTTCTGGAAATACATCCGGGTAATCCTTCACCACTGGTACTTCCTCCTGTACAACTCCTGATAAGGAATTCACCCGAGTCCTCTTCGGCACATGCCGAGATACATACTTAATCCTTCTTCCTTCTGGGGTGGTAAGCAAAATCGACTTACTGGCGCACTCAATGTTCCCTTCATACTTTGATAACCAATCCATGCCTAATATCACATCCAATCCTTGCGATTCCAATATTATTAGGTCTGAGGGAAACACGTAGTTACCAATCCTTAATGGTAACCGTTCACACCATAAACTAGCCATATACTCTGCTCCTGGCGAGGTTACTAACATGGGTGACCTAAGGGCTTGGGTTGGCAGTTTATACTTATCCACAAATCCCCTTGATATGTATGAATGCGATGCACCAGTATCAAAAAGAACGAGTGCAGTAAATGACTTAACCAAAAACTTACCTATTACTACATCAGGCTGTGCTTCAACCTCCTCCACGTAAACGTGGTTCACTTGTCCTTTGTTGAAAGGGTTCGGCTTCTTCCCAGAGCTTTCATTGCCATTTCCATTCTGGGCTTCAGGACAGTCGGTTGCATAATGTCCAGTCTTCTGGCACTTGAAACAAGTAATGTGACTTAGATCCCTCTTGGCTGGGGTAGATGGGTTATTACGGTTCTGCCCATTGCTTCCTCCATTCCCATTACCATTCTTGGGTCCACTATGGTTGTGCGAACTACCTCCTCCATGGGTATGCTGAAACTGTCCTCCCGGTTTCGGGGTAAAACGTGGCTTCTGCTGAGCTCCAGAATTGTACTTCCCTTGTCCATACTTCCTTTTACGGTTTCCAATCTGCTGCTGCTTCCCTTCAATCATGAGCGCTCTATCTACCAACTCCTGGTAGTTGTTGAAGGTTGCTACCATTAGCTGCATGCTCAGCTCATCATTCAGTCCTTCCAAAAACTTCTCCTGCTTGGCTGCATCTGTGGCAACGTCATCTGGTGCATAACGTGCTAACTTACTGAAATCCTCCACATACTGGCCTATGGTGCGTCCTCCTTGGCGTAGGTTGCGAAACGCACGCTTCTTCATAGCCATAGCTCCTGCTGAAACATGGGCAGTACGGAAAGCTTGCTGAAACTGGTCCCATGTGACAGTGTCAATAGGGTGTGTGGCTGTGTAATTCTCCCACCATGATGCTGCGGGTCCATCAAGCTGATGTGCGGCAAAACGCACTCTTTCCGCATCTGTGCATCCTGCAGTGGTCAACTCCCTTCCAACTTTGCGGAGCCAATCATCTGCAACTATCGGCTCGGTGCTGCTGGAAAACACCGGCGGATTTAGCCTCAAGAAACGGGCTAGGTGATCAACAGGTGGTGGTGGTGGGTTGTTGTTGTTGTTGTTGTTGCCTTGGTTCTGTACTAACACTTGCATCAGGGCATTCTGTTGCTGAATCAACTGGGTGATCTCTGGTGGGAAAACAAATCCGGTGTCGCGTCTCGGAGGCATCTGATAGGTTATAAAAGATGAGAGTTTAGAGTAGAATGAGGTCTAGAGAGAAAACACTACCCATATGCTCATGAGACAAACACAATCAATATCACTCAATCAATTCAAACAAGGCATACAATCGATCTAACTAGCGTTACAAAAGTGCTCGAACTATACTATATATAAATGGGGAAATACTACTACTGATACGGTGGTCTACTAGAAATTTTGATCAGTCGAAGACTCCATGATATCTGTTCCAGCTTCATCAACAAATTCATCTTCACTGGGGTCCGAGTCGGTGTCGTCGATGATGATGTAGTTATCCGGGCAAGCGCATTCATCATCTTCTGCTTTTGATACTGGATTTCCCATGAGTACTCCAATCTTCTTCTCCAGGTCGTCATTCTTCCCT
Organism: Triticum aestivum; assembly: GCF_018294505.1. Classification (NCBI taxonomy): domain Eukaryota; kingdom Viridiplantae; phylum Streptophyta; class Magnoliopsida; order Poales; family Poaceae; genus Triticum; species Triticum aestivum. The sequence continues at coordinate 42,273,893 of NC_057811.1, read as the reverse complement.
ACTAGCGCGACGATTTCCTCCAAATAATCCTCACGTGTAGCCTTGAGTTCTTCCTCCAACTCCTTGATCTTCGTTAATGCCTTCTTCAGATCTATCTTGTCTGAGCACATCTGGTTCTCCTGGCGACGAATGTGTTGGTTTTGCTCCTGGATGAAAGCTGCAATTGATCCATCCTTCTTGGTGCTAATCATCTCCCATTGCTTGTCTCGGCATCCACAAATTTGATAAATAGTATCCTCCCTGTGGTAGACTTCTCCAATGCGTCCCATAGAGATATGGGCTGCCATGCTCTTCCCTAAACTCCAGGTTGGTGCTTCAAAAGCCAACTTTGTAGGCTCAGTGACTGGCGTAAACGTCCTTCCTGGAACTTGAACTTGAATCTTCCAGCTCTCCTCTTCAGGTAATGTGGCGTTGTAGGTTCCGGTGATGCTTGGTATTCCAATGTTCAAGTACTTAGTGACTTCCTTCAAGTCTCGTCCAAAAAGCGTATCTTCATCTGGTTGCATGAACTTGCTCCTTGCATCCGCCATTCCTAAAAGAGTAGAAAGTGGAGAGGAGTCAGAAATGAGAAGAGAGAAGTGTTCTAGGGTTTAAGCTTAGTGGTCGTGTCCTACAGTCAACGTGTGCTCTGATACCACCTTTGTAGCGACCAGACCTCAAACAGTCTGTGCTGCTGTGCACCAGTGTCATCCCTGGATCAGTAATGCTGACACGCACAGTACAAATGGAGGATTTATAACAGAGTAGCAATCACACACTTATTACAACGAATATCTCAAAAGAGAATAAGTATGATAAATATGGCTCAAGTCCATCTAAAACGATAACAGCGGAAGACTTGGAAGATAAGTGAGTCCATCAACTCCAACGGCATCACTGAGTATAAGACCACGACCTAAGGCACCTTACTCGTCGTCTGAAAAGTCTGCAACATAAAACGTTGCAGCCCGAAAACGGGTCAGCACATGGAATATGCTGGCAATGTAACACATAGAGAGTAATGAACATAATAATGCTATACTACATGCATGTATGGCTGGTAGAAAGCTCTATGGTTACAGTTTTGCGAAAAGCCAATTTTTCCCTACTTCAGAGGAATAAATTTTATTTAACTATCATGGTGGTTGTGAAACATTGAGAAGGTACCTCCAACTCAATCCCAATTAAGTATCATCATTAACCCAACAAAATTAATTAAAGTAACATGATGATGAGATTCATATGATAATCCAAGTACTAGATACTCAAGTTGTCCATAACCGGGGACACGGCTAACCATGATTAGTTTATACACTCTGCAGAGGTTTGTGCACTTTTCCCCACAAGACTCGATCGCCTCCGCTTGATTCTCGCACTACATGATGTTTGAGAAACGGATGACCGAGACACAGTATTTCAGAAGCGTTAACTCTCTACTCCGGGTAGACAGTACCACCTACATCCCCTGCATCTGCTAGTCTACCTCTTCAAGAGCTCACACAACCTACTCAACTATGCTAGAGCCCATAATAGCTTGTGGCTGCACACGGAAGTTTCTAGCATGAATAATCTCATGATCCCTTTGAGCCTGGGTGGCGGTCCATAGGATGATCACACGGGTACTCCGGGATATCCAAAAATACAGGCAGCACTGGGTTCTCCAGGTGCCTCAATCCACCCAGATGTGAGTTTTAGTTGCCACCTTAAGTAAACCATTAGTTAACAATCTCACATCTGTTGTGAAAACTCTCAAACCCAATCCACGTCTACTAGCATAGCATAGCGATATAAGCAAACGTAGAAGTAACTCCCAAGGGTTTGACCATAAACAGGGCAATAGGTACTACCTCAACTACTTCCCAATACCCACAAGTTAATTAGATCCTAATCATGCAATGTTTGAGGGTTGATCTAATGCAATAAAACTGGGTAGTAAAAAGTATGATCAAAGTGTTACTTGCCTTGCTGATGGTCCGTGAAACCTAGAGATTCGAAGTAGCAAGCGGCGCACTCCGGGTACTCTATCGCAAACAAACAAGCAAACAATAAGTACTCATCTAATGCACAAATAAAACTCAAATAAAGATCCAACCAGTAAGTTCAACTTAAGAACTCCGGTTTGCAAAAAGGATCAAAACGAACAAAGCAACGAAAATCAAACGGCGAAAGAAACAAGCTTCGTTTACTAATCTGGATCTAAGTCAAATTTTACAGTAGCAAAAACTTGTTTGAGTAGGTTAAACGGAAAGAGAATTTTGAGACGAAACTCTAGGCGCTTGAATCGCCTGATTCCGATAAACGAGCGAAAAGTTAAACCAGAACGAAAATCTGATCAGAAATCGCGATCGGGATAATCGCGGAAAATCCGACGAAAAAGAAAACTGACGAACTGTTAAACGAACGGACGTTCGTTAACATCGACAATCCGACGAACACGTTCGTTAAAACGAACGGGTCGGTGAACGTTCACTAATTAATAAAACTAAAAAAATAAACCGATCTAAAAAAACTAGGGTTTCGAAAAAAATAAACCGAATCGGTTTTTTTTTTAAATCGGACTCGGCGGCGGCGGCTTCGGCTACCTCGGCGGGCAGCTCCGGCGGGGCGGGCGATGGGCAGCGAGGGCGGCGGCGCACGGGCTCCGGGGCGGCGGCGGGGGGTGAGGAGAGGGGGGGTACTTATAGGAGGGGGAGGGGTGGCGTGGAGGAGGGGGCAAGGCGGCGGCGGGCGGCGTGCTCGAGCCGGACTCGGCGGCGGCGCGGTGGTCTCCGGGTGGGAGACGACGCGGGAACGGGCCGGCCTGGCTCGGCTGGGCCTCGGCCCAGTCGGGCGCGGGATTTTTTTTAAAGAAAAATTCGCCGAATCTAAAAAACTCGCAGAAAAATAAATAAAAATCCAAAAATGCTAAAACAAATTTTTCCCGTCTAATTAGAATAATTAGAACGAGATGAACAATTTCTTGGCCCAAAAATGTAGTTTTGAAAACGTGCAATTTTTTAATGCAAATAAAATTCGAATAAAATCCAATATTTGATTTTAATATTTTTCCTCCAATATTTCAATTATTTTGGAGAAGTCATATTTTCTCCTCTCATTTTTTTAATACGAAATATTTTTTTGGATAGAAAAATAATTAAAACCAAAATCCTCGTTTTATTATTTGATAAAAATCAAATATGAAAAACCGGGAAAATCCCCAACTCTCTCCGAGGGTCTTTGAGTTGCTTAGGATTTATCGAGGATTTGCGAAATGCAATAAAATATGCTATGCAATGATGATGTAATGTATAACATTCCAAATTGAAAATTTGGGATGTTACACCTCTAGTCATCTAAATGATCACGTGATTCAAATCAACTAAACCATGTCCGATCATCACGTGAGATGGAGTAGTTTTCAATGGTGAACATCACTATGTTGATCATATCTACTATATGATTCATGTTCGACCTTTTGGTCTCAGTGTTCCGAGGCCATATCTGCATATGCTAGGCTCGTCAAGTTTAACCCGAGTATTCTACGTGTGCAAAACTGGCTTGCACCCGTTGTATGTGAACGTAGAGCTTATCACACCCGATCATCACGTGGTGTCTCGGCACTACGAACTGTAGCAACGGTGCATACTCAGGGAGAACACTTATACTTTGAAATTTAGTGAGAGATCATCTTATAATGCTACCGCCGTACTAAGCAAAATAAGATGCATAAAGGATAAACATCACATGCAATCAAAATAAGTGATATGATATGGCCATCATCATCTTGTGCCTTTGATCTCCATCTCCAAAGCACCGTCATGATCACCATTGTCACCGGCTTGACACCTTGATCTTCATCGTAGCATCGTTGTCGTCTCGCCAACTATTGCTTCTATGACTATCGCTACCGCTTAGTGATAAAGTAAAGCAATTACATGGCCATTGCATTTCATACAATAAAGCGACAACCATAAGGCTCCTGCCAGTTTCCGATAACTTGTACAAAACATGATCATCTCATACAACAATTTATGTATCATCACGTCTTGACCATATCATTTCACAACATGCCCTGCAAAAACAAGTTAGACGTCCTCTACTTTGTTGTTGCAAGTTTTACGTGGCTGCTATGGGCTTCTAGCAAGAACCGTTCTTACCTATGCATCAAAAACACAACAATTTTTCGTCAAGTGTGCTGTTTTAACCTTCAACAAGGACCGGGCGTAGTCAAACTCGATTTAACTACAGTTGGAGAAACAGACACCCACTAGCCACTGTGTGCGAAGCACGTCGGTAGAACCAGTCTCATGAACGCGGTCATGCAATGTCGGTCCAGGCCGCTTCATCCAACAATACCACCGAATCAAAGTAAGACGTTGCTGGTAAGCAGTATGACTATTATCGCCCACAACTAATTATGTTCTACTCGTGCATATAACATCTACGCATAGACCTGGCTCGGATGCCACTGTTGGGGAACGTAGTATTTCGAAAAATTTACCTACGATCACGCAAGATCTATCTAGGAGATGCATAGCAACGAGACGGGAGAGTGTGTCCACGTACCCTCGTAGACCGAAAGCGGAAGCGTTTAGTAACGCGGTTGATGTAGTCGAACGTCTTCACGATCCAACCGATCCAAGTACCGAACGTACGGCACCTCCGTGTTCAGCACATGTTCAGCACGATGACGTCCCTCGAGCTCTTGATCCAGTTGAGGACGAGCGAGAGTTCCGTCAGGACGACGGCGTGGCGACGGTGATGATGAAGTTACCGGCGCAGGGCTTCGCCTAAGCACTACGACGATATGACCGAGGTGTGTAACTGTGGAGGGGGGCACCGCACACGGCTAAGAGAAGACTTGGTGTCTTTGGGGTGCCCCCTGCCCATGTATATAAAGGAGGGAGGGAGAGAGTCCGGCCCCCTAGGGGCACGCCAAGAGTATGGAGTCCTACTAGGACTTCCAAGTCCTAGTAGGAAACCCTTTCCTTTTCGGAGCAGGAGAAAAGGAAAGAGGGAGAGAGAGAGAGGGAGTAGGAAAAGGCAAGGGGGGCGCCGCCCCCTTCCCCTAGTCCAATTCGGACCCATGGGGGGGCGCGCTACCTCCCCTTGGCCTGCCTCCTCTTTTCCCGTATGGCCCAATAAGGCCCATTACTTCTCCCGGTGAATTCCCGTAACTCCCCGGTACTCCGAAAAATATCCGAATCACTCGGAACCTTTTCGATGTCTGAATATAGCCTTCCAATATATGAATCTTTACCTCTCGGCCATTCGAGACTCCTCGTCATGTCTGTGATCTCATCCGGGACTCCGAATAAACTTCGATCATCAAATCACATAACTCATAATACAAATCGTCATCGAACGTTAAGCATGCGGACCCTACAGGTTCGAGAACTATGTAGACATGACTGAGACACATCTCCGGTCAATAACCAATAGCGGAACCTGGATGCTCATATTGGTTCCTACATATTCTATGAAGATCTTTATCGGTCAAACCGCATAACAACATACGTTGTTCCCTTTGTCATCGGTATGTTACTTGCCCGAGATTCGATCGTCGGTATCCTTATACCTAGTTCAATCTCATTACCGACAAGTCTCTTTACTCGTTCTGTAATGCATCATCCCGCAACTAACTCATTAGTCACATTGCTTGCAAGGCTTATAGTGATGTGCATTACAGAGAGGGCCCAGAGATACCTCTCCGATACTTAGAGTGACAAATCCTAATTTCAATCTATGCCAACCCAACAAACACCTTCGGAGACACCTGTAGAACATCTTTATAATCACCCAGTTACGTTGTGACATTTGATAGCACACAAGGTGTTCCTCCAGTATTCGAGAGTTGCATAATCTCATAGTCAGATGAACATGTATAAGTCATGAAGAAAGCAATAGCAATAAAACTAAACGATCATTATGCTAAGCTAACGGATGGGTCTTGTCCATCACATCATTCTCTAATGATGTGATCCCGTTCATCAAATGACAACACATGTCTATGGTTAGGAAACTTAACCATCTTTGATTAACGAGCTAGTCAAGTAGAGGCATACTAGGGACACTCTGTTTTGTCTATGTATCCACACATGTATCAAGTTTCCGGTTAATACAATTCTAGCATGAATAATAAACATTTGAATATAAAATAACAACTTTATTATTGCCTCTAGGGCATATTTCCTTCATCCCTCCCGAGGGCGTGTCGGGCTTTCTTGTCTGCCTCCCTCTCCCACGACCCTGGGTGAAAGCCTTGACCTTGCTGGACGAACAACGATGGCGTTGTGGTGTCCCGATCCTCCTTGGAGGCATCGTTCAAGGTAAGGTGGAGTTGTGGTGTTGTGGCATGGCATTTGGTGGCGGCGGCATTGTATTGCTCTCCGGAATGACGACTATGTTGGTGGCAAGGTGGTTCTCCTGCAATCCTTCAGGGGCTCCTTGTCTTGTTTGGCTTTGGGCAGCCGGCCGGTGGACAGTGTCCATGTGTTGTGGCATGGGTCGGGCATAGGGGTTGGATCTCCCCTCCGGCATTGGCTCGGGTCAGTGGGCATCTAAGCCGATGTTTTTCTCCACGCATCCCGGTTCTTCTCGGACATCCCATTTGTTGTCTACTCGTTGTGGTTGCACAACTATTCTAGTTTATCACGAGCTCTTCGGCTGCTTGTTCCTGGTTTCGCTGTGGTGGTGCCCTGCTCGCTATTGCTTATTGCTCTGCTCTATAGTTCTTGATCGTGAGCGAGCTCTGCCAGTTATCTTTCAGTTCTTTCTTCAGGCTTTTGCCTTTGTAATTAGCGTTGTCATACCCTAGCTGGTTGATGGCTTCATTCATTTGAAGTCGGGCTTTATGCCTTTTCTTAAAAAAATCGTTTGGTGGCACTAGGGGTGTGGCGCAACCTTAAGGGTACTACCAAGTGTGGCTGAAGAACACCCAGCCTACCGGCCCACATGAAAGTATTTGGTGTACATCCAAACAGTTTTCTTTCTATACATAAGAAGTTTGTCTTTTTTGCCATGGATACGTTTTCTGGTATTTTTCACGAAATTTCACATCAAAGTGGAATGGGCACCCAGGTCTTCAGACGCCCAAACCCCAGAATATGTATGAAATTTCCCAATAGTTTTTTGAACTTAATATTCATATAGGGGTGCGAAGCACCCTATCCTCTTCCTATTGGGGGGAGGGACACAGGAGCACCTAGTTGCTCCACCCCCCTATACGGAAATTAAATTAAAAAATACCAAGAAAATTCGAAAAAAAAATAAAATCTTGGATCTCAAACTTGGGTGCCCAGGGAATAGAAGTTTCATAGAAAAATACGAGGAAATGTATCCACGACGAACAAAATACAGTCTGAACTAAAATTCATCCAAGAAGTTTATTTTCTATACATAAGAATTTTGACTTTTTCTGCCACGGATACGTTTTCGGTATTTTTTTTTCACGAAATTAGACATGAAAGTATATTGGGCACACAGGTTTCATGTCCCAAAACCCTAGCTTTTTTTTTTTGAAATTTTGCAATGTCTTTTTGAACTTAATGTTCATATAGGGGTGTGGAGCACCCACCTCTTGCGTGTACAGGGGCTTATGGTGTGCGCGGCACCCAACTCCCATAAATACTTTTAAAATGTTCAAAGAATTGTTGAACAAACATGACATTGATAATACAAGTACGTATCATGTCACAATACTCTAAATCCCAATTGTAACACAGGTCAAGAAAAAAGAGACAAAATCAACACTAAACAGTACGTAATGTAAGCGGCGCTTCATATTGGGATATTGTTAACAAGTTTATCACTTTTGTTTCTCTGGCTAGTTTTCAAATTTTGTTTTGAAATTTTATGATATGTTCAGTTCTTGTGTATCTCCCCGCAAAAAAAGAAAAGGTTATTGTGTATCCCTGTCATATTTTTGATATATTTCTTTGCAACTTTTAATAAAACTATCTACAGGTCTTAGTGCATCACAAGCCCCGCGTAATGAGTCCGACGTGTGGTCACGGTAAAAAATTGCCGCTGTGCACACGACACCCTGCACACGATTTTGGGCGACAAGCCAATCGAGCCGTCAATGCATGGCAACAAAACGGCCCGGACCACACGATGGGCCATCCACCACCCTTTGATCAAACGTGGAGAGCATATCTAACGGTGCAATGTTAGTGTCTGGAAATCAGTCGGGAAACATTGGTATGTGAAGCAATTTCGTACGCTGATTCTGCTAACCAAAGCTGATGGAGTGCTAAACATTCCATCAGTAAAAAAACCATATTCCAATAAGATTTAAAAAAGTAAAAAAGGAATGAACACACTAACCCACTCATATACGCCATAATGAATACATAATGGTATTCATGAATGTAATACACTAGTATTGTTTATTGTAATTTAAATTAATGTTGGCTAATTGCCAACAGATGATACAACTTAGCTGGAGTTCTACCACTATACTAGTATACTACCACCAGCACTACCTCGCGCAGCTCGTCCATGGAAAATCCACCTCGCAAAATTCCAATCCGACCAAAATGGCGTCGCACTCTTGATCCAGCACGGGGACACCGCTACCAGCACGCCTCAAACTGAAAAAAAAATCTCGACATTGCGCTGGCCGTTGTTGTGGCCCCGCCGCGCTCTATCCTTATCCTTGCCGCCGCGTCCTGCCCGCCGCGGCCTTGGCCCGCCGGATCTCCTGCCGCCGCCGCCGCGCCGCCTTGTGCTGCATCTGCATCAGCTGCTGCTGCTGGTTCTGCTGGTGGTGCCCTCGGTGGACCCACTGCGCCGCCGCCAGAGCGGCAGTCTGCGGCGGCCTGCCGTCCTCGGCGTCGGCCTCCGCCGGCTCGTTGAGGTCCAGCGCCGGCCGGTCGGCGGCGCGCGCCTGCGGCAGCTTCCATCTATGCCCCTCCTCCTCCTCCTCCGGCCGGTGCCGCTTCTTGTGCTGCAGAAGAGAGACACGTGGCGCCCGCGTTAGCCTCATTTGCCAAGTTCGTGCAATGCGGTTAGCGAGCGACACGAGGCCCCCCAATCCGTCCAATCCAGGAAAGGAAGCCGCGGAAAACAGGAAGTAAATAAAAGCAGGAGCTTCGCGTGGTCAATGGCGGATTGAATCGGGGAGTCCACCGCAAGGAAAACAGGAAATCACTGAACTCATCACCTTGCTCTGGTGAATCTGCTTGAGGCTGTCGTTGGTGCTCCGCGAGGTGTGCAGCCGGGCCCTGAAGTCCTCGATTTGCTGTTGGATTCACCAGTGAGTGGGGAACAGTGTTAGAGGAACAGTGCTTCCGATTTGCGATCAAGACGGCTAATAAAATCGAGATTATTTCGAAATAAATCGCCGGAGCTAATCCGTCCAATCCATGGGGGCAGAGGAGGGCGCGTGACGAGATCGGCAATGATTCCCCACGTAATTCGACAAAAAAGAGACAGCTCGAAGGAGGAGGAAAAGAAAAGGCGGAGGCCGTCACGGACCTTTAGGAGATGGGCGTTCTCGTGGGACAAGCTCGCGACCACGCCGCGCTGCTCCTGCGCCCACTGAACAGAGGGAGACGTCAACGAGGAGCGAGAAATCGGAATCGAGGCGGGCCGGATTGGCGGAGGGAGGCGGGCGGGCGCAGATCTCGCGGCCCGGCGGCTCACCTTGTCCTGCGCGGTGGCCTTGGCCGCGTCCTCCACGGCCGCCGCGGCGGCGGCCTCGGCGTGCTCGTCGTCCTCCGGGAAGGCGAGCGGGGTGTCCGGGCTGGCGACGCCCTCGCTCCTCTCGTCATCACCGGCCGCCGCGGGCTTCTCGGCCGGCGGCGCCGCCGGGGCCCTCCGCGGCCGGCGCCGGCCCCAGGAGGGGATCTCCGGCCGCGCCTGCTGCTGCTTCTCCTGCTGGCGGCGGCGGCGGTTGCAGGCCCGCACGATGGACGGCAGGTCGGCGAGAATGGCGGCCACCTCGAGCTCGCGCTCGCTGAACTCCCCCTCCCGCGCCGCGGCCGCCATGGATCTCGGCGGGCGAGCGAGCGAGCGAGGGGCTGGGTCTTGGGTGGGTTCTGCGCGGGCGTGCGATGGCGAGAGCAGGGGAGGAGGCGGAGGATTGGCCCGGTTGTTTTGGTTTAATAGCGAGGAAGCGCAGCGGGGCGGGGAGGGGGCGTCCCGTGCCGCCACGTGGCGCGGCGCGCGCGGGGATGAGGGGCGCCGCGTGGGGCGGATGACAGGTGGGGCCCGCCCGGCGCGCGGTGCGTATGACGGGTGGGCCCTGGCGTGCGGGATGGGGGGTTTGTGGTGGTTTGGTGGGTTTGTTTCCGCCTCCACGCCGCCAGATTTTTAGGCACTCTTGCCTCTCCGCCTGTCTTTCCTCTTTCTCCTCCTCTTCTTCTTCTACGTGTCTCACGCTCTTCTCTCTTTTTTTCACTCCTGTGCACATTTCAAGGTTTTCTCTCGTTTTTTTTATTTTTCATTCTTGCATGATGGAGCTCCGGCTCTAAAAGAAGAGGGCAGTTTGACTCACAAAATGCATGCTTCATAAAAAATTATTTCTTTTGAGAACTTTTCATAAAAAATGTCGCGTATAATATTTAGTCGACGATTACAAAATATTAATCCGAAGGCGTTTTTTAGTACGAATCTAATGTTAGCAATTTTGTGTAACATAAATAACGGAATATTTGATTAACTGATAGATGGTTGACATATATCCTCTTTTTGCACTCGGGGAGGGGGTAATGTAACCGGAAATTCCCTAGCCTTCCATACTAACCAAGCACCTTGCAAGAAGTATGTAATAATGACTTCCTTTTTTGTCGTTTGGCCTCAAACAAACCAGTTGGGTTGTGCCGGACGTGTACAAGCTCTGCTGCTTCGGTGGTGTCGTGGTTGTCTGCTTGGGTCATCCGAGAAATTATGCATGAATGCATCGTTTAAGGTATATTTTTTGGACGGCACTCCTCATCTGACCGCTAACATGCCCTTTTGACGTCAACGGTGGAGCTATAAGCAATTCGCTGAGCGGAAGGGCCGGCCTAAAAGTTACCTTACAAATTCTACCTTCATAGCCCAGATCTATCACCATCGTGTTTCCTTGATGGGTTGGGTGAGTCATGGCCCATTTTGTCCTCGATCTGACTCCGCCACTGCTTCACGCATAAGAACACATTGAATGGATTTACCGGAGTCATGGCCCAATTGTCTATGGCCACGGCTGCTTTCTGTTGCAGGAGCAACAATGGTGGTTGCTAGGAAGGAATTCCTTTGGAGGATACCGATTCAACAAGAAGTCTGAGTAGTCAAGTGGTGGCCACCACCTCAAGATTGGATCATGGTCAACATAGGTGGTTCTTTCCACGGGACATTATGGAAACAAGGTTGGGAATCGGTTGGGAGAGATCATGAAGGTGGTGCCATTTTTGTTGGATCTAGTGTGCTTACGGGTGCACGCGAGGACCTTTATGTAGAATCAAATCTTTGATCCAATCTATTTGCAATGCATACCAGTTGTTGATCCCTACTTTACCCCACAATTATAGAAATTCATGCTTTGGTCAAAAACATCTCGTATAATATTTAGTTAACGATTACAAAATCATAATTTGAAAGTGTATTTAGTAAAAAAATCTAATAGTAGCAATTTGTGTGACATAAACAACATATTATTTGATTAATTGATAGTCAGAGCACAAATTTAGATGGTTAACACATATACACCTTTTGGAGTCGAAGGGAGTATGTAGATGGAAAATCCCTAGCTTTCCGTACTAATCAAGTACTTTGTGACAAATATGTACTTGACTTTTTGTTGTTGTTTGGTCACAAACAAACCAGTTCGACATGTTGGCCATGTACAAGCTATACTGCTTCATTGGTGAAAGAGCATGGTGCCCCCATGTGTGGAAGGTAATTGATGACATTTTCTATGGACTAATGGTTGCCTTGAGTTATATTCGAAGGATTTGTCCATAGACATTTTTTAAAGTCCATGTGTTGGTTTCAAGGAGTTTATGAGATGACCAAGGTGTTATTCAAGGAATTATCCAAAGATTGGTCATGTAGAAGACATGATGCAAGGTTGATCAAGACTAAGTCAAAGTGTGAATCAAATTGATCAGCACGCAAAATCGTAGAAGATGCACCAAAAGGGATCAAGTGATCCCATGGTATGGTAAGCATTGTCCATTACGCTTTTGTGTACTAACCCATGGTCTATGTAAGAGTTCTATGCGGGGTTAGGTTGTGATGTGCAAGTTCAAGTGGAGCATCATGAAGAGATCATGCCCTTGAAGTTTTCCGTCCATTGTGGTGACAATGGTCTTGTGAAGATGTGCCGAAGAGTGGCTCACCCATAGTGGAGTATGGGAGAGCAATCAACTAGTCTTCATTGAGCCAACGCAGTCAAGAAAGGTGGTCCAACTTATGAAAGTCAAGATTGTCATCATTTAGCTCAAGTGGAATATGTGCAAGGCAAAGGTTTGCCCTTGATAGGTTTTCTATTTTACGGGTATCATGGTGGTAGTTGGGAGACCGGGTTGTAGGATTGATTGCAGTACTATTAAGGGGGGCTTTCGAGTGAGTAGCTTGATCGTTACGTTCATAGAGAGCTCAAGCCATTGCATCATCTTTCTTGGTTCTTGTTTGGTGTTTCTCTATGTGAGATTTGGAGCTTATGTTCATCTTCATGACAAGCTCGAGTTCATCAAAAACGGAGTTCACATGCATCTTCCATGATGTTTTTGATGTTGGGGTTTTTGCCAGTTCTTCGTTCATAGAGGTTTCACATCTCTATATCATTGACATTTTTCTACTGCCTCTTCTTACTATAACAAGCTTGAGTTTGCTCTATTTGGAGCTCATTTGTAGAAGTATGTCAGTTCGGGTTTTATTGTATCCATTTTGCTTGGGCTTCTTTGTAGCACTCCCGCGGTAGTACCGCTCTGGGAAGCAGTAGTACCGCTTATAAGCGGTACTTCCGTTGTCCAGCACCGCGACTACTACCGCTGCTTCTCGGGACTCGACTTTTCGTGTCGGGTTGCGTTGCAGTAGAACGGTAGTGCGAGCGGAAGTACCACCCGCCCACTACCGCTCCAGTTTCGCTTATTTTTTAGCCTCTGGACTCGTTTTCCTCTCCGCGGTTGTAGGGCGGTAGTACCGCTGGGGGGAGCAGTAGTACTGTCGTACTACCGCCATACTCTTCCCTACCTCCGCTTCTCCCATGTGTACTGCAACCCCAACGATAGTACCGCTCCAGTGGCACTACTGCCTCGGGGTGCTTTGCCTTTGCACTATACTCTGAGATCTTTCGCCCGAGCGGTAGTACCGCTTGTTTGCGTCCAGTGCACATAATGGTTTGACTTGGGGGCCTATAAAAGGGGGTCTTCTTCCTCCATGGACCTCATCGCTTCAGCTCGTGTTCTTTCCCCACTGTTGACCTTCTTAGAGCTTGCTAACTCTCATTCCCTTCGATGATTCTTGCTAGTTCTTGAGGGAAAAGTGAGAGGAGATCTAGATCTACGTTTCCACCGATCACTTTCCCTCTATGTGAGGGGAACCCCTTGGATGTAGATATTGGAGTTCTTGGTGATCTGCTAGTTCTTCCTCTCATATTCCTCCATAGCTTTTGTTACTTTGGTGGGATTTGGGAGTGAGGGACTTGACCACTTCATGTGTTCTTGCCATTGCATTAGTTGCATCAGTTTGAGTTCTTCACGGTGATACGTGGAAGTGAAAAGTTGAGAAGCTTATTACTCTTGGGTGCTTGGTACCCTAGAGCTTGTTCCTCTTGGGTGCTTGCGCGCCCTAGACTGTTGGTGGTGTCTCGGAGCTCAATCATTGTGGTGTACAACTCCGGGCAAGCGTCGGGGTCTCCAATTAAGTTGTGGAGATTGCCCCGAGCAATATGTACGGGTTCCGGTGACCGCCCCCAAGGGTTGCCAAAGTGTACGGTTTAGTGACTGCCCCCAAGGGTTGCCATTTGTACGGGTTTGGTGACCGCCCACAAGGGTCCCTTTGTGGAATCACGGCATCTTGCATTATGCGAGGGCGTGAGGAGATTACGGTGGCCATAGTGGCCTTTTGGGGAGGATTGTGCCTCCACAATGCTCCAAAGGGAGATTAGCATTCGCAAGGGTGTGAACTTCCGGATACATCGTCGTCACTGCATGCCTCGGTTATCTCTTACCCGAGCCCTTTACTTATGCACTTTACTTTGTGATAGCCATAGTATGACATGTTATATATATTGCTATCACTTAGTTTGTGCACATAGGTGAGCCTAGTCGATTTAGGATTTGTTCTTGTCAAATTAAACGCTAGTTTTGTTCCGCATTTGTTCAAGCCTAAACTATAATTATTTTAAAGCGCCTATTCACCCCCCCCCCCTCTAGGCGATATCCACGATCTTTCAGTTGGTATCGTGGCTCCTTTGTCTTGGGTTATCCGAGAAGTTATGCATGAATGCATAATTTAAGACGTGTTTACCGCTAATCCATGCCTAACATGCCCTTTTCATGTCAGTGATGGAGCTATAAGCAATTCGCTGAGCGGGCCGGGCTAAAAGACACCTCACAAATTCTACAATTTAGGGCACAAATTTACCACCATCTTCAATATTTTCGTGATGGTTTGGGTGGGCCATGGCCCTGTTTGTCCCCAATGTGGCTCTGCCACAGCTTCACGCTTTATAACACACTAGAAGGATTTATCAAAGCATGGCTCCTCCCTTTACCCAACAGTTATAGAAATTTTTGATCACCTCTTTTTTAGTGCTCTTTAGTCTGCCAATTGTCTATGGTTGCAGCTGTTTATGCTGCATGGAGCAATGTTGGTGGTTGCCGTGAAGGAATTCCTTTAGAAGATATCGATTTAACAACAAGTCTGAGCAGTAAAGTTGCGACCACCACCTTAGGATTGGACCATGGTCAACTTGAATTGTGCTTTCTAGAGGACATTATGGACATAATGTTGGGAATCCACTGGAAGAGATCAGAAAGGTGTTGCCATTTTAGCTTGAGGTAGTGTGCTTATGAGTACACGTGAGGGCCCACATGTTGAATCAAAAAAATTGATCCAGTCTATGTGTAATGCATACCAAATGTAAATCGGCCGCCCATTTTGGCCAACGAATATTTCATTGCCCTCCATGCAGTCACCATAAAGAAGGGCACAAAATAGAAAAAAAGAAGAAGGGACAATTTGAGGTGCCTAAACCCAAAGACACCTCAAGAATGGGCACAATCACTTGCATCAACTACAACAAAGAGGGTCATAGATGCACCAAATTGTGGAGAACCCTCTGAGGCCTAGACTTATGACTAGGAAAAATATCAGGTTATTTCCACTTCTATTTATTTTTAAAACAAAATATCAATTAACATTCTATTTGATTTGTTTCAGCCAAATAGAAGTGGCCAAGGTGCATCGATGTAAAAGTTGGTGTTTGCTATCCTCCGGTGGTTTCACCGGCTGAGAGTTTCTTTCCGTGTCACACATTGGATGAGTGAGGCTGACTGGGCACAATGAGGATCTTGAGTTGGAATTATCGTGGCTTGTAACAAGCCGCGACAATACGTGTTCTTTTGAACTTTCAGAAGGGCAGGAGTCCGGACATTATTTTTCTTATGGAAACACACTTAGATGAGTACTTGGCAGAATGTTTGTGCCGACGGACTAAGATGGATCACAAGTATGTAGTGAGGAGTAATGGCCGCAGCGGGGGTTTGCGTTTTCTATGTAAAAAAGAAGTGGTTGTATCTCTAAGAGACAAAATAGAGAATTTCATAGAAGTTTTTGTGGGGAGTGGTTCTGATAATTTCTGGAGATTGACAGGGTTCTATGGAGAGCCAAAGTGGAAAGACAAATACTTATCCTGGGATAGATTAAGAACGCTGAAATCAATGGTGGATATGACGTGGATGGTAATTGGGGCATGAATGAAATCATGTATTCTTTTGAGAAGGAAGGGGGTAATGATAGACCAAACCACTTCCTACAAAGTTTCAGAGATGTGGTAGCTGAATGTAATCTATCGGACCAAGGTTTCATTGGGGATAAATTCACATGGCATCGAGATCTTATCAGAGAATGTTTAGATCATGCACTTGTAAATGAGGGATGGAATGAAATGTTTCCACGAGCAGTCCTGGAGCATCTTGACTATTATAAGTCGGATCAAAGGCCGATCATTATGAATCTGCATGAGGAAAT
This sequence comes from Triticum aestivum, assembly GCF_018294505.1. Taxonomy (NCBI): domain Eukaryota; kingdom Viridiplantae; phylum Streptophyta; class Magnoliopsida; order Poales; family Poaceae; genus Triticum; species Triticum aestivum. The sequence goes on along the minus strand of NC_057811.1, from coordinate 42,257,750 downwards.
TACTCAAGAAGCGGTGGGCCAAGCAGTGCTTCGCTTCGAGGCATGTTGGCTCAAGGAGGAGAAATTTCGTGATGTAGTCGAACAAGCCTGGCAGTCTACGGAAGGGAATATGGGACTTGCGGAAAAGCTTGCTTTGGTACATAAACAACTGCATGTATGGGATAAAACATTACTGAAAAAGTCATCAAGGAAAATAAAGAATGTACATAGAGAGTTGGAGCAAGTGCATGGGATACTTTGACACACCAGAATGTTGTAAGGCAGAAAGATTTGGTCGAAGAACTTGAGCGATTGCTTCAGATGGAAGAGATTCACTGGGCCCAAAGGAGCCGGATCAACTGGCTCATGTTTGGTGACAAAAATAGTTAGTATTTCCACAATTTGTAGACAAGAGACATCTACGGAATAATTTTATTTCACACATACGGGAAGTTAATTCAAGGCACTTCCATTGACCCCACAACAACTACAGAGGGTTGTAAGGCTCTTCTCTCAACTCATACCTTACCGAACTACTCACACATGGCGATCAAATAGCATGAAGAACACATTGAAGAACACATCATGCAGATTGATTGATAATATGTCTTACAAATGGATGCCATGTGCGATGCACGATTACAAATATGATCTAGTGGAAGATGAACTATAATGGTGATGGTGGCTATGGAGGTGGAAATAGCGGCGGCTAGGGTTGATGGAGAGGGATGAAGAGGACTCTATTCTGGCTTCGCTCGCAGATGTTCTATTAACATTTCGGTCTCGACCCCTTTATAAAAGTTGTTCAGGTGGATGAGAGGCCTCGGTTTCCATGCCATACAACCACTCATACGAGCGGTCGTGGTCGTATGGAACGCCATCTTTTCCTCTGTGGCTTCTGGAACACCTCCTCCTGATTTTTTCTATCTTCTCCTTCACTTCTTTCCATGTTCTCACTTGATTTCGTCCATATTTAGCCCATTTCCTGTAGAAACACATCAAAGAGAGGATTTTTGAAATCCTTTCCGTTCATTAGTAATAGAGGCAATATCTCTATTTAAGTGAAATATCTCGGTTTAAACAAAGGGTAAATGAGTGTAAAAATACCACTCATCACCTAGTTCATCAAGATGTGCTAGTGCTTTGACTGTACAGAAGAGGACTAGGAAAAAGACATCAAGGATGTTGGAGTATTTGACAACTAGTGAAAACAAGTGATGTGTTGCTGAATGAACTTTTAACTCATATCAGTTCAACCTTTGAACTGTTAAGTCGTGTCTGTTGAACTCTAAGTGTTGAGACCGTTGAAATATTAAGTCATGTGTACTGATGTTGGGTGGATGAATGAACTAGTTGATGATGATCTAGATTGTTGATGAATGATGCATTTTTCATGATGATCTAGATTCTTGTGGAATGGTGCATTTTTCATGATGGCATAGCTTGTTGATGAATAAAGCATTTGGCTTGATGATCTTTCTTATTGATGAATGATGCATTTTGCATGATGATCTTGCTTGTTGATGAATGATGTATTTGGCATATGGTTAGGGTAAATCCAAAACCATTTGGCATTTTTCATCGTCGATGACAAAAAATATGGTTAGGGTAAAGCCAAAACCCTTTGGCATTTGTCATCGTAAGATGGTTAGGGTAAAGTCTAAATCCTTCGGCATTTTTTGTCATCGTCAACGACAAATATGGTTAGGGTAAACATAATACCATTTGGCATTTGTCGTGGTCATCAACGGCAAATATGGTTAGGCTAAATCCTAAACCACCATAACATGTCAATATAAAAAATCTGATAAATTCAACATCAAAAACAAAATGGAGATATATGCTAATTTCAATAGCACAAATTCTGATAAATTCAACACTGGCATGATTTTTTAGAAACTTAGTACGACAAATGTGACATTACAGCATAGCAAGTTCAACATCATAAATTCATAACAACAACTTCATACATCACAAGCATACTTTGGCTCCTCCAAAATACATAAAGGCCAATTCTTATTCATAAGTAGGCTTCTAAAAAAATTAGGTTGGGCATATAGAATAAGCTATGGAGGTGGCAGTTTATTTCCACATCCAGCAGTAAGCCCCAAAAGAAATAAGTAGGCTTGTAAAAAAATAGGTTGGCCTTCTAGAATAAGCTATGGAGGAGGCAGTTTATTTCCACATCCAGCAATAAGCCCCAAAATAAATAAGTAGGCTTCTGAAAAAATAGGTTGGGCTTCTAGAATAAGCTGGGGAGCAGGCATCTTATTTCCACATCCAGCCATAAGCCCCAAAAGAACTGGCCTTAAATCTCATGGCACATGAATTAAAACAACTTTTTACATTTCACTCATCACAAATTCCCTTGATCCTCTTGATATTGCTCGTGTTCACCTCCCCAGCTTGCAACATGCCAGTAATGACATGCTCAAGCTTCTTTTTCTCCTGCTTGAGCTCATCAATACCTTCAACTGCTGTTTTCTTTCACTTCGTAATCACATCTGCTTCAGCAGTCTGAATGTGCTTCAGCTGCCTGTTTCTTCAGCTCCATGTTTTCCCTCTCAAGCTTTGCCCACTTCTTCCTGTGCTTGAAGATCAATCTTCTCCTCTTCCCTTTCCCTAAGAAAACTTCTCATAATTCTCCTTGTGCACCTTTTCCTAAATAGATGCGAAAACTTCTTTGGCGTCCTTAATAATCTTATTGTATTTTCTCCACTTGCTACTTCTTCTCTTTTGCTAGCGTTGAAATCCGCTTTGCTTGAGCAAAAGTGTCATTGATTGTGCCTTCCTTGGCCTGCTCATACATATCCCAGATCTACTTCACACCGGGCCATTCTAAATCCACCCACTCCACAACACCACAATTGTACCCATTATGAAAATATCACAAGGCAACATTTAACTTGTGGCACTAAAATGAAATAATTCTTTCCGCATTAAATTTTAATAATAAATCTTCAACATTACACACTAAATACAATGAGCAATTCTTTATGCTGAATAGAGTTTGGTCTTTAATCAACCCACTTATTTAAACAACACAAAGCTTGGTCTTTAGTAAACAACTATTTCAAATGACACTGAACTATGTGCATATGAGCATTTGTACTGACCATTTTTCACACACTTATAGAACACATTAAACAAAGCAATTGTACTAACTAACCAACATATCCATGTGCACACTAATAAAAAGATGTATGCGCACACGATTATGAACACTAATGAGCTACGTGCACAGAAGTAATGAAATGGAAACAAAATACTCACACGCGCAATGCAGCCATAGAACCTCTTGCCAATGATCATGCCTTCCAATGCAACGAATCTCTCCGTCGGTAGCTTATAGATGCAAAGCACGTATCCCGTACCCACACCACACCAATCCAAGTCATCCGTTGTGGCTAGACACTAAAATACCACGAACAAGCAACAAAAATCAAAGATTGGAGTCAAATCAAAGCTCAAATCGGAAAATGCCCACTTCTAGGAACCCTAACCCTAGTTCAGAGAAGACCCACGTAGGGCTTGTAGCCATGTTCTTTCGAGAGCGGCGTTAGGGACTCTGAGCTCATCTCGCCGTCATTCTACGGGGCCATGGTTGCAGCGGGTGGTGGCGAGCCTGCTAGGGTCGCGGTATTGGCGATAACTGAGGGGACCGAGGAGAAAGATGGTTGCACGCAACTGTTTGGTTGGGCCAAATAGCTAAAGGGCAATGTCGTCTAACGACCGTTACCCCGTGGGCCTGACGACTTGGTCTCACTCTCAGTTATCCTATGAAAAAACACTTAATCAAGATTTTAGTGGTTCCAGCAAAAAAATAAGAAAAGGCGGTGATCTTTTGCAAATTGTTAGCGATTCAGTGGGTTTTTTAGAAGATGTGTGCTGCGATGTTTTTAGGCAAAAAAAAGCATAGATATATTTGCAAACACCCTTCAATTCTATCAAAAAACAATTATATCGGCCTTAAATTCCACATGGAACACAGAGGAAAACTACAGTATCCCATTTCCACATTATTAAAACTTTAAAACTGGTCGACGAACAGAAAATTATGCTAATCACAGTTAAAATTTGCCCCCTTCCCCTCCCGGCCTCAGCCACTCACAAGTCATAAGTCACATCACACCACTGCTATAATTTTCTCAGAACCATCCTCTGTTGTCAGGTCAAAGTAAACGCAGCGCCGGGGACCGACGATCTCCTTTCTTTCTTTAAGATCTACACATCACTCGCTCACTCGCCACTACTAGATCAGCCTGAGCTGCGGCGGCCGTCTGGCCCCGCCGCCGCCGCCGCCCTGGTACGGCGCGCAGAGGAGCTCCATCTGCGGCGGCGCCATCGCCGGGGGAGCATGGAGCGCCTGCATCGGCCGCAGGGAGCCGGACGACGGCATGTCCCGGAGCCGGCCGCTCTGCCACGCCGCGGCCGCGCCCTCTGCTGCTTGCCTCGGCTGGTACTGGGAGAAATGGTACTGCCACATCTGCTGCTGCTGCTGCGGAGTCGGCGCGAACTGCTGGAGCTTCATGGCGGCCTGGCTCGCCGGCACGCCGGGGTGCGGCGCGTACCCCGGACCGCACATGTACTGCTGCATCTGCTGCTGGGCGACATTGGCAAACAAGATCTAGTGAGACTTTGTTTCTATTATAACAAGCAGTTGTTATTATGATCAGAGCTAAGATGGCTGCATTTGCTGACACTTCTATTTAACAAGTTCAGAAACATTGCGCAAAGAGAGAACCTGCTGGATCGACATCACGGGTGCCACATTCCCTCTGCTACAAGGGAGATGCGAATACGACTGATACGGCGCCGGACCGTGGTGAGTGGCGATCATCTGGGGATGCATATACTGAACATACTGTGGCCCCGAGAATGCCGCCGAGGTGGGCAAGTTCAGGTAATCAGTGCTGACCTGAAAGAAGCAGCAGGACATGTCAAGCCTGAAGACAGAATCACAGAAGAAACTGGGCTACTGGAGTAGCAGCAGTGCCAATGGAAAGGCGGTTATAATCACAAACCATTGCTTGCCGACCAGGAGCCATGTCGCAAACCCCGATAGAAGGCTGAACTGGGTTCCCCCCGTCGAAATGCATGCCATTCTTATTCAAGGTGGAGACGCTTGGAGAGCTTGAAATGCGGCTGTGTGATCTCTCCTGGGTGATTACTTGATTTTGTGACGCCTTATCTTTGTCCAAATGGTTTTGGATGAGATGACTCACATAGGCATGGGTAACACTTCTCTTCCATGTCTTTGCAGAGCCACCATTTTCAGGAAGGGAAAGCTGTGAATAAAAAGGATGCACTTGTCAGCTCAAAGGGTTCAAGCTCAACATTTTGTTATGTACAGGAAAATCCTTTCAGGGGTAAGAATATCTATATTACTTGAGCGACCAACTTGGCTATGATTTTAGTGTCCGATAGATAATTGAGTAGCAGGGCCAATTTGTTTTACTAAAATTAGAGTTGATAAAATACTTGACCTTGTCATTATTTGCAATTGCCCAGGCTGTAGTAATTTCTTTGCCAGATATTGTGCATGCACCCAATGTACTTGAAGAGGGCCTGCAAAACAACAGACATTAACGCTCTTCTTAACAACTAAAAAGAGTGTAGGAAACAGTGTCAAGTTTTAGGCAGCAACTTACTTTTTCGAAGACCCAGTAGATGTACAAGGTAGCGGAGCCTGGATGGCAGGCGTAAATTCTGATAGGGATGATGTAACAACAGATTAGCTAAGAAGCAATAGCAGCATCGCCAGCATTTTAGTAGAATCGCGTGTCATAAAGTAGTTGTCATGGCATTCTGAAACTAGGATTTACCTTTGGCACTGCTATTCTCATCTTTTGTTCTATCATGTGCCACAAAACCAGATTTATTGCGGTTCAGCTGTATAAAAAACATATTGTGGGGACTTCATGAAACATTCGGACAAAATGGAAATTACAGCAGTACTTTCAGAGAGCAAAAACGGAAGAAGCAATACCAGCCAGTGAGGAGCCTCCTTCTTTGTCTGGTTAGTTAGACTTAGACTACCATCAAACTGCGCCTTCGGCTTCTTCCAAGCGCTGTAAACAGAAGTAAACATGAGAACACCATCAACATTATGGCAAGGTAAGAGAACTGAGGATATCCATGAAGCAATTCCCCACCTTTTATTGAAGGACTCTTTAGGTGGACTTGGCGAATTCGCGAAAAGTCCCAAAGAAAGGTCCTGTATCTGTCCATCTTTGGGAGGATCAGGATTTATGCTGATGCGAGGAGCACCTACAGCAGGATTTAGTTGTGGAACACTAGCAGTAGCAGTTGGTTCCACTTGTTGATCTGCGCAGCCAGACTGCGTAACCACTTTGTTAGCATCAGTTGGCAACAAAGTTATTCTGTCATCCTCCTTGATAGCTCCAGTAGGAGTAATCACACCTGAATTACAATGCAGCATGTTACTCAAACTGTACAACTTCAGTTATTAGTATGAAATACACAATAGCAGGAAAGAGTGAAGATCAACAACCTTCTGAACAAGAAGTTGAGGCAACATTTGTGTTTGAGATATCTTGCTCCGTCGCCGTGTCGGCTTTTGGCTCAGAAGGTGGGGCTATTTGGGATAGTGCTAGCAAAGTATCAGCAAGTACTTCCTCCTCCTTTGTGAAAGAATTCGATGGCTGCAAGAAACCCATAGTTCACTTGCAAAGTCTTGGATTATGACAAAGTGAAGAGCAGTTTTCAGACAGAAGATACATACCATGGTCTCGTCGGTTCTTGTTTCACGATCCATCTGAAAAATCTGAGCACTGATAGCTGAAAGATGACGCCTCTTCTTGGCATGCCGCGGCGACGAAGGAACAGCCTGACCGACGCGCTTGATTATGGCTGAAAGTAGAAGACCCAGAATTGAGATGTAAAGAAGACCCAGAATTGAAATGTAAACTTGGTGCTCTGCCAATTGTTGCTTAAGAAAACATCTAAACTGTGGATGTCCCAAAAGTAGAAACACTCACATCAATAGTACATTCAGGGCCAGCCAAGTTAGATATGCTATTAAAAATTATCACTATATTACTTTGTAAAACCACTAAGCAATCTTGTTGGTTAGCCATCATCAAATCTGAGAACCATTAGCCAGAGATGGTCCTATGCTATGCAAATCAGTAGGTAAAGATGGAAAGAGAAAGGGACAAAGCTGTCCCTGTTCCCAGCTTTAAGAGACACCAAATGCAGCGATTAGTGGTACCTGATCTCAATTTCCTAGGAACCGGCGGGTCCACGGCATCACAGCCCTCAGCCACCTTTGAATTTGCAAGACGAAAAAACAAATTAAGCCGTGCATAAACAAATACAGAAACCAAATGAGTGAGCCTTTTTCATTGTTTGGGAATAAATAAAATGAATGAGCTTCGCTTCACTTCATTTCAGGGAAGGCAGAACAAGGCATCACCTTTCCGAGGGTCCTCGGCCTCTTCCTGATGATCAGGCTGCTGCTGCTGCTAGGAGTGGCGGATCTGGTCAGTGAGGAGAGGACCGTATCGTCGTCGTCGCGGCCTCCGTCGGAACCTTCTTCGGCCTCGCCGTTGCGATGATTGTTCATGTCGCTGTTGGTTGATCTCCACTTCAGGGGCTTGGGTTTCTTCCCTTTCTTACGCTTGAGTTCGGCGACGTGATCCCCGCCCTCGCTCTCGTTCATGTTGCTGTCTGGAAATAGTGTTGAGAGGGGAACAGGCATTAGAAAGGTAATCTGATGGAATAGCCGTTGTCAAGCATCATGATATAGTGTTGTGAACTGCCGTACTTCTAGTACTTGATTAAATCCATTATTTCCCTTAAAAAATAATTTGATTTTTAGACAGAGAAAACAAAAGAAATCCAATGCATCAGTCACATGGAAATAACAGAAACTTCCTTTGGCATGAAGTTCAGATGATCGAGAAGAGAAGACCAGAGCAGTAAGACTTCTATGCTTTAACAAGAAAAATTAAATAAATAAAAATCGAATGGTCGCCGGTGGGGGAGAGATGCCCTAACTGAATCAACCAAAAAGGCCCCCGAAAAGCCAGGATAACAGCAGCAAAGTTAGATAGGAGGAAAAAGGAGAAACAGAATAATATACAGGAGAAGAAAGCACCCCAAAAAACAAACTTTTTTTTCTTCCAAACCATGCAGGAGAACTGCATGTCAAATAAAATAAATAAATAAAATAGATATAGCAGAAAAACAAACTCTCAAGGGACTCTAGAAAGCACTAGTAGCCGAAAAAACAGGAATTAATTTCCTCCCATTTACGCCGTATCACGGTCGTCCGTTGATACACATCCGACGACGACGGCCAATTTCTGTTGCAGAAAAGGACGACGGGAAAGCCGAGGGCTAGCGTACGTAGTACGTGTGCACACATCTCCCTACACGTCGGCATGCAGTAGGTGCCAAGCGTTGCGGCCCAAGGCCACAAAGCCACAAGCCAGAGGCAAGCATCACGATATCTCCCGGAAATTTCTTCACGGAGGAGGATACGAGCTCCACCTAATCGGAAAAGGCAGCACAGGATATGGATCGCTAAGCGCAAAAAGGCACGGAAGTTTTGGTTCCTTGTGGCCGGTGACCGAGGGGAGATAGAGGGGAAAAAGGATAGCTTCTTCCCAAAATTGTGCAAGCTCAGTTCCATCAGAGAACCAGAATGGAGCTCAAGTTGATCAGGAAATCGATTTGGAAGCAGAGCTGAGGAGAATTTTGCTTGCCGTTTGGTGGTACTGGTAGCTGGTGGTGGTCTCCACTCTCCGGCCGGCCAGCCCCCCAAAGTACACGGTGCTAATCTAGTTCTAGGCAATGATTCCGGCCACGAGGCCGGCCGGTTGCTAACACAAGAAAAGAGGCTAATTTCCCAAGAAAAGAACCTTAAAACCAATCACAGAAGCCCACTGGCCACACTGATCTGTTGTAGCAGTAGCAGCGCCCCACCAGCACACCATCCACCTCCTCCAGAGAACACAAGGAAAAAAAGAGAGAGAGAGAGAGAGAGATTGCTGTTTATAGGGGGAGAAGATAAGGGGCATTTTGGGGAGGATGAGAGAGAAAGCAGCAGAGTTTGTTCAATGTGACCATCATCTGATCTGATCTGATGGAGTAGGCCATTGGTGGCAGTGAGATGAGATGAGAGAGGAAGCTGGGAGCAGAGCAGAGGACACAACCACGTACCAGCAGCGGCAGGGGGAGGCAATGAAGTCGGCGAGGAGGAGGAGGACGACGAGCCGCTCCTCATCACGTGCCTCCTCGTGACCCCAACCACCGCCGCCAGCCTCTTCTTCTCCCTCCGGCCCTCATCCTCCATATCCACCACCATCCAAAAAGGCTTCTCCTTCCTACAAATCCTCTTTCTCTCTCCCCACACCTACACGGAGACACACACGGCCAATGCGTCCATTAGCATGGAAGAGGAGAGGGAGAGGGGGGGTCTCTTTAATAAGGAGGGGGAGCAAAGTGAGTGAACAACAACTTTGTTTCTTTTTCTTTATGGGAGGGAGATAGATAATAAAGTGGGCATGGGCCGGGCCTAGCAGCGGTTGTACTACTTACTTACTAGTCGCCGTAGTAGTGGTGGTAGCCTGCCTGGACTGAGACAAGGAGACAGGCATCCCAGAGGTCAGCAGCGGTACAATGGAAGCAACATCAGGAAAAGATTGGGCGGATAGATAGACGAAGAGAAAAGGAGTGAGCGAGCGAGCTGCCTGCGTTGCTTGCTCCTGTGAGGACGAACGGGGGAGGGAGGGAGGGATCGGATGCCTGGAAAGGCGGAGGAAAGGAGGAGGAATTCTCACTCACTTTCTTGCCTGAAAACGAAACCCGGCCATGTAACATTGGATTGGATGGATCTTTTCTTTAGCCCCAGGAATCCCAGAAAGAAAGAGAGAGGAATATGGTGGCGGTGTCTTTGCATTGCGCAGGCAGCGATCGATCCATGGATCGATCCCTTCCCTTTATCCGTCCAGATCCGAATTAATGCGGAAATCTCTCTCTGCTCGCTTAATTCTTCCGAGTAATACTCCGAGTACTAATGTAATCGCCATTAATGAAGGATTGGGAAATCTCTGCTCTGCTCGGTTTTGGAAGCAAGTAGTGGGAGAAATGCGGTGATGGGACGTCGACGGGGACAGCAGCTGCTTGGGCCATGGACGGGTCGATGCTCGATCCATCGCACCAAAGAACGCGGGGTTTATCCTGAGTTAATGCTGTCAAGCTGGAAAACACGGAGGTGATAACGGCGAGAATCGACGGAAAAGGCACGGATTAAGTGGAGGAAAGAAACGGAACACATCGCAGGAAACACGAACCAACTATATTCAACCAAATCAAGAAAGTAATTAACGCTTGTGCTCGTACGCGTACCCACCTCGCATCGCGTCGATCGGCGCCGGCGCGGAGCAGAATCCTCCCCGCGGCGGCGGCAACAACAGCTGCGGAGGACGTGCTGGAGAGGAGGAAGAAGGGCGAGCAGAGGAGGAGGAACAGAGCGAGCGATATCTGTCTGGTACGGAGGGAGGTGGTTGCTTGTCTGGAGGAGGAAGAAGGGAGCGGTAGTAAATGGGATTATGGTCTGGAGGGGGAGGCCGGGGTAGGGGACGGGCGACGTCGGCCCCTTTTCGCCGTGGCGTGGGCGTGAACGGAAAGCTGCCGCCGCGAGCGCCCCCCGCCTGGACTGGCCTGCGCTTGTCCTCTCCCCCTCACTATAAATCCTCTCTCGTTGGCTAGGCTCGTAGCGCTCTCTCTCCTCACATGTACTGCGTGTGTGCGGAGACGGACGGACGGACGGATATCTCCGTGCCCTGTCCAGTCCAGTCCAGTCTATCCCCCACTTAAACGCCCCTACTGGCTGGCTACAGGATGCAGCCTCTTGTGGGTGTTTTTGGTGAAGACTTTCTATTGCTTGCTGCCGCGGCTGCGAGAAAAGATATGACGATATCGGCAATTCAAGTGCTGCCGGCCGAGACTGGCAGAGTTTAGTTTTACTACTGCGTACGGGCGAGCAGCACATATTATGATGATGGTCTTCCTTTCCTTTCCTCTGCGCCCCACCCGCCATTCGTCGACGACGTCAGTCAGTCAGAAACTCAGACACTCAGGACATTGTAGTAACATGTTCATTTTTTTATTGGACCGAAGCACGCTACGTGAAACAAACATGACAAATTCTTGGGAAGCAAATTCCTGTCATACGAGTCAATAAAGGCGAATTTTAGCACGATCCCTCTTACCTCCCTCCCTCCTACCTCCCCTTTTCACACGAGAGGTAAGTGTTCGTAATAGATGTCAGCCATTGGTTTGATTAAGTAATGGTCGGATGAACTCTTATCTTCTTACTTACAATGTGAAAAGAGAGGGTAAGAGGGAGCATGTTAAAAGTACTCGTCAATAAATCGTCAGACCACTCCTACACCATTGATTCGAGTGTTTCGACCCATAGTCGAGAGAACAAGGAAAATCCCCTTCTTACCTTCTTTTAGAAACAAACCCCTTCTTACCCGAGTCAAAGGAAACTCCAAAGCGGATCACCAAATGGACGTCATCAACTGTCCACAGACAGCCTGATGATCCAACCGTGTTCATAAAATCCGGGCTGTGGGCTATGGCTCATGATGGGCCAGGTAGACTGAAAAAAAAGAGAGATGATGGAGTGGGACACATGGACTATGTGGACAATGGACCAAGTAATAGTGGGCCAGGTGGACGTCCATACTTCCTTCTCGAGCCTTCCGCCAGTCTGGTGCCAGTTTGTGAGATTCCGGCCGTCCAGACCAGTGAGGACAGTTTTGATGACCATCGTTGGAGGATGGCTGAAATTGTCCGCGCGGTCAAGCTCGGACAATTTGGTGACCCGTGTTCGATTTTTCCTACCTCTCTCCCGAATCAATCCCCAATCCCTTTCCTCTCTCCTGCCTCCAACACCTTCTCCGCCAAGGTCGTCATCCACCGCACCTCCCATGTATTCTCTGTCAGCGCCGTTCGGGTTGGATCCATGGCCCGTCCCACTTCTCTCGATGCGGCTCTCGGACCACCGCGCATGCCGCCGTTCTCCACCACATCGCCGGCGAGCCCAAATCCCCGTCGTTCTCCAATGTACACCTTCTCAAATATTGCCCAAATTATGCTCCTCCATCCCCACCTCGTTGCTGATCTATGCATATGTCTATGCCTTAATATAAGGGGATTATAAATTTCACCTGGATACCAGCGGAAAGCATGCTACTCTGCAATTTGCATCACCAATCTTTTGTGCTTCCAATATGTCTTATTTATAGAGTGGTAGAAATTGTATTTTGCTTCAAGCATTCGTGCTTCCTACGTATATCGCAATTTCAATCTATTGCCATGCTTCGAGGTAGCTTCCTATCTACCCCTGCATCTACCATCATTCATATGGACAGATGGAATTTCAACCTGGTTGCCATGCTTGCTAGGTGTACATATAATTTCTTCAAAGCATTAGCATCCATACTTCCTAGGTGATTCTTTGTACAGATGTTTCTTCCATGCAACTTCAATCTCTTGCCATGTTTCCTAGATGTATGAATGTAAAGCTCATTGCTTCTGTCGGCGTCCTGGGAACGGGGTCCCCAGACTTGCCTTCCTGTGGCCCACGGCGTGGCTCCACCCACGGCCCAGTACGGCCCGTCTTCACCAGCAAACACTCAAGACCCTCGCGAGGCGGACGACGCAAGACCTCCTCAGGGGGCGGCCCCACCAAGCTAGCTCACGAGGGGCGGAGAGATCAAGGCAAAGGGAACCTCGTGAGGTTACTATGACGCAAGCCATGACGACCAAGGCCAGGCGGGCGACCACGTTTCCTCTTTGGTGCTAAGGAGGCAAGCGCATGCGAGGAGTACCGAGGCATCATGCAAAGGTTCCCATATCGGTGAAACGAGACCAAGACCAGCAGGACGGCAGGACGGAGGTCATCGTGGAGCCCAAGACGACGTCACCACCAGAGCCTTTGGCAGGCGAAGACCACCTTTAGTCAGGATAGTTTGTACTAGCTGTCCCCCTTCAAATTGGCCATTGTGGCATCCCTTCCCGCTCAATATTTGGGAAGAGGACCAAGGCCTCTATAAATAGGACTAGCCACCCCAGTAGGAGGAACATCTCGACTTGGGTAGAACTCACCTCACCTTGGATTGGATCCATTCCATCCTCACACTCACCAAGCACAAGAACACCTCTTCTCCGGGGGCTGTTCTTCCCTTGTACTGTTCATCCTCAGCCCAAGAGGCAATCCACCACCACCACACTGGAGTAGGGTATTACACCACATCGGTGGCCCAAACCAGTATAAACCTGGTGTCTCTTGTGTTCTGGGTCCGGCGAGCTAAGTCTTGAGATCGCGGAGCGGTGAGGGCGTGATTAACTAGAGAGAGGAGAGATCTTCGTGCGCACCCAAGTGTTCGAACCTCAAGGGTTTTGCCGGAACTCGAAATCCAACATTTGGCGCGCCAGGTAGGGGTGCGCCGAAGTTTTCCTTCCACTGATTCGCGTCCCATCGCTTCGTCGCATCCATGGCGGACGCTCGTCGGGCTCGCGCTGAGCGCTGGGCCGCCCTCGCCGCCCGCGTCGCTTAGACGGCCCCTGTCGGCGGGCTTCCCCGTCGTTCTCCCTCGCGCGCCGCCAACGCCGCCACCGGCCCGACGGGGAACGAGCAGCAAGTATCCTCGCTGCACCCCTCGGTACGGCGGGACGGCTGCACCGCCACTCCGCCACTCCGTCGCTGACCCCGGCCGGCTCGTTGTCCCACTCTCGTCGCGCTCCCACGGACGCGCAGGCCGCGCTGCTCATGGCACGCGAGCTCCTGTGCTAGCGCCCCGTCGATGACCTCTACGAGGACTGGCTGGACCGCATCGCCGAGCTCGTGAGCGCCGCAGGGGGCTCCCCTGCGCTGTCCCTCTCGCTGCCTCGCCCTCCGCCAGCTGCGGGCAATGTTGCTCACGGGGAGCCTCCACCATCTCTGCCCCAAGACGGCGCCCTGGCGCCAAGGCGTGCGGTCCCCTGGCGCGACCCACCGCGTCGGGCGACTGCGCGAGAAGAAGGAAGCTGCCAAGAAGTTCCCCGGCCGCAAGAAAACGCTCCCGTGCTCCCAGCGCCACCACGACAAGATCGTGTGCCGCCTGCAGCGGTGGCGCACGGGCATCAAGGGCAAGCTCTGCATCAGCGAAGGGCCCCGGTGACCACGGCAGGCTGCCGCGCCTTCACCCCCGCGCTGCGTAGCGTCGCCTGGCCGGGCAAGTTCAAGCCGGATCTACTTCCTCGCTACGACGGCACCCCCGAACCCGCGGAGTTCTTGTAGCTCTACGAGCTGAGCATCGAGGCGGCCAACGGCGACGAAAAAGTCATGGCGAACTGGTTCCCAATGGCACTCAAGGATGGCGCCCGCTCGTGGCTCCTGAACCTGCCTCCAGGCTCGATATCCTCCTGGGACCAGATGTGCAACCGCTTCGTCGCCAACTTCCAGGGCACTCGCGACCGTCCCCCAGTCGCGGGTGACCTGCGCCGCATCAAGCAGCAGCCAGGAGAGACCCTACAGAAGTACATCCAGCGCTTCAACAACGTTTGCCTCAAGATCCCCAAGGTGACGGACGAGGCCATCATCTCGGCGTTCTCTGATGGCGTCCGCGACATCAAGATGAAGGAGGAGCTCGCCATCCACGAGGAGCTGTGCACGGCTCTGGAGCTGTTCAACCTGGCGACCAAGTGCGCAAGAGCTGAGGAAGGGCGCCTTTCCCTCCTCGAGCTCCCAGCTACCAACCCGGAGGAGAAGAAAGCCAAGGCCAAGGACGTGAAGCGCAAGGGAGTGGCCGTGCTCGCAGCGGAGCCGGACACGAAGCGCGGCCGAGACCAGCCCGAATCATCCAAGAGCAGCCGGCCGTTCTGCGCCTTCCACAACGTACACAGCCACAACACTAACGTCTGTCAAGAGCTCAGGGCCATTCGAGATGGACGCTTCGGTTGACGCCCCGAGCGCAACGACCGGGGCTATGGCCGAGGAGGAGGACGTGGCGGAGGACGTTGGGACGACCATGGCCCTCGCCAGGAGTGGCGTGACCGGCCTCGTGAGGACCGCTGGCAAGATCAGCCTCGTGAGGGCGCCTGGAGAGATCAGCCTCGCGAGGACTGCCCCCAGGGCAACGCTGGTCTTCCTCCGCTGCCGCCACCACCAAGAAGGAACGACGACCACCACCAAGACGAGGGGGCTAGGGGCTTCCAGGAACAACGTGCATCGCCTGCATCTTAGGCGGAGCTCAAGCCCCAGCCTCTCAGCGAATTTTCAAGCAGTTTGCTCACGAGGTGAACGCAGTCCTTCCCAGGCTGGAGGCCACATGCCCGCTGCTACCTCTTGAGCACTGCATTGGTTTTCCCTTGAAGAGGAAAGGGTGATGCAGTAAAGTAGCGTAAGTATTTCCCTCAGTTTTTGAGAACCAAGGTATCAATCCAGTAGGAGACCACGCTCGAGTCCCACGCACCTACACAAACAAATAAGAACCTCGCAACTAACGCGATAAAGGGGTTGTCAATCCCTTCACGGCCCTTTTGGTATTTTTAAGATAAAGAGAAAATAAAGATGCAAAGTAAAATAAACTGCAATGGAAATAGCTAAGTGTTGGAAGATTAATATGATAGAAAATAGACCCACGGGCCATAGGTTTCACTAGTGGCTTCTCTCAGGAGCATAAGTATTACGGTGGGTAAACGAATTACTGTCGAGCAATTGATAAAATTGAGCATAGTTATGAGAATATCTAGGTATGATCATGTATATAGGCATCACGTCCGTGACAAGTAGACTGAAATGATTCCGCATCTACTACTATTACTCCACACATCGACCGCTATCCAGCATGCATCTAGAGTATTAAGTTCATAAGAACAGAGTAATGCTTTAAGCAAGATGACATGATGTAGAGGGATAAACTCATGCAATATGATATAAAACCAATCTTTTTATCCTCGATGGCAACAATACAATACGTGTCGTTTCCCCTGCTGTCACTGGGATCGAGCACCGCAAGCTTGAACCCAAAGCTAAGAACTTCTCCCATTGCAAGAAAGATCAATCTAGTAGGCCAAACCAAACAGATAATTCAAAGAGACTTGCAAAGATAACCAATCATACATAAAAGAATTCAGAGGAGATTCAAATATTGTTCATAGATAAACTTGATCATAAACCCACAATTCATCGGATCTCGATAAACACACCGCAAAAGAAGATTACATCGAATAGATCTCCAAGAAGATCAAGGAGAACTTTGTATTGAGATCCAAAGAGAGAGAAGAAGCCATCTAGCTAATAACTATGGACCCGAAGGTCTGAGGTAAACTACTCACACATCATCGGAGAGGCTATGGTGTTGATGTAGAAGCCCTCCGTGATCAATGCCCCCTCCGGCGGAGCGCCGGAAAAGGCCCCAAGATGGGATCTCACGGGTACAGAAGGTTGCGGCGGTGGAAATAGGGTTTTGGCTCCGTCTATGATCGTTTGGGGGTATGTAGGTATATATAGGAGGAAGAAGTACGTCGGTGGAGCAACGAGGGGCCCACGAGGGTGGAGGGCGCACCCAGGGTGTAGGCGCGCCCCCCTGCCTCGTGCTCTCCTCGTTGATTGCTTGACGTAGACTCCAAGTCCTCTGGATCACATTTGTTCCGAAAATCACGTTCCCGAAGGTTTTATTCCGTTTGGACTCCGTTTGATGTCCTTTTCCTTCGGAACACTGAAATAGGCAAAAAAACAGCAATTTGGGCTGGGCCTCCGGTTAATAGGTTAGTCCCAAAAATAATATAAAAGTGTATAATAAAGCCCATTAAACATCCAAAACAGAATATAATATAGCATGGAACAATCAAAAATTATAGATACGTTGGAGACGTATCAAGCATCCCCAAGCTTAATTCCTGCTCGTCCTCGAGTAGGTAAATGATAAAAACAGAATTTTTGATGTGGAATGCTACTTAGCATAATTTTCAATGTAACCCTCTTAATTGTGGTATGAATATTCAGATCCAAAAGATTCGAGATAAAAGTTTAATATTGACACAAAAGTAACAATACTTCAAGCATACTAACTAAGCAATTATGTCTTCTCAAAATAACATGGCCAAAGAAAGTTCATCCCTACAAAATTATATAGTTTGGTCATGCTCCATCTTCGTCACACAAGAATGCTCTCATCATGCACAACCCCGGATTCAGCCAAACAATTGTTTCGTACTTTAGAATTTTCAAACTTTTTCAACTTTCATGCAATACATGAGCGTGAGCCATAGCACTATGGGTGGAATAGAATATGATGATGGGGGTTATGTGGAGAAGACAAAAAAGGAGAAAGTCTCACATTGACGCGGCTAATCAATGAGCTAGGGAGATGCCCATCGATTGATGTCAATGCAAGGAGTAGGGATTGCCATGCAACAGATGCACTAGAGCTATAAATGTATGAAAGCTCAACAAAAGAAACTAAGTGGGTGTGCATCCAACTTGCTTGCTCACGAAGACCTAGGGCATTTGAGGAAGCCCATTGTTGGAATATACAAGCCAAGTTCTATAATGAAAAATTCCCACTAGTATATGAAGGTGACAAAACAAGAGACTCTCTATCATAAAGATCATGGTGCTACTTTGAAGCACAAGTGTGGAAAAAGGATGTTAACATTTCCCCTTCTTTATATATATATTTTGGGCCTTTCTTTTTTTTCTTTGGCCTTTCTCTTTTTTTTCTTTTTTTGGGACAATGCTCTATGAATGATGATCATCACACTTCTATTTATTTACAACTCAATTATTACAACTCGATACTAGAACAAAGTATGACTCTATATGAATGCCTCCGGCAGTGCACCGGTATGGGCCATGAACCAAGAGTGACATGTATGAAATAATATGCACGGTGGCTTTGCCACAAATACGATGTCAACTACATGATCATGCAAGGCAATATAACAATGATGAAGCGTGTCATGATAAACGGAACGGTGGAAAGTTGCATGGCAATATATCTCAGAATGGCTATGGAAATGCCATAATAGGTAGGTATGGTGGTTGTTTTGCGGAAGATATAAGGAGGTTTATGTGTGAAACAGCGTATCATATCACGGGGTTTGGATGTACCGGCGAAGTTTGCACCAACTCTCAAGGTGAGAAAGGCAATGCACGGTACCGAAGAGGCTAGCAATGATGGAAGGGTGAGAGTGCGTATAATCCATGGACTCAACATTAGTCATAAAGAACTCACATACTTATTGCAAAAATCTACAAGTCATCAAAACCAAGAACTACACGCATGCTCCTGGGGAAGGGTTGGTAGGAGTTAACCATCGCGCGATCCCGACCTCCACACAAAGGATGACACTCAAAGAACACCTCATGTTTCAAATTTGTTACACAACGGTTACCATACGTGCATGCTACGGGACTTGCAAACTTCAACACAAGTATTTCTCAAATTCACAATTACTCAACTAGCACAACTTTAATATCACTACCTCCATATCTCAAAACAATCATCAAGCATCAAACTTCTCTTAGTATTCAACGCACTAATAAGAAAGTTTTTACTCATCTTGAATACCTAGCATATTAGGACTAATTTCAAAATTTAAGCAAATTGCCATGCTGTTTTGTAGGACTCTCAAAATAATATAAGTGAAGCATGAGAGAACAATAGTTTCTATAAAACAAATCCACCACCGTGCTCTAAAAGATATAAGTGAAGTACTAGAGCAAAAACTATATAGCTCAAAAGATATAAGTGAAGCACATAGAGTATTCTAATAAATTCCGAATCATGTGTGTCTCTCACAAAAGGTGTGTACAGCAAGGATGATTGTGGTAAACTAAAAAGCAAATACTCAAATTATACAAGACGCTCCAAGCAAAACACATATCATGTGGTGAATAAAAATATAGCTCCAAGTAAAGTTACCGATGGACGAAGACGAAAGAGGGGATGCCTTCTGGGGCATCCCCAAGCTTAGGCTCTTGCCACTCATTGTTCCATAATCCATCAAATCTTTACCCAAAACTTGAAAACTTCAAAACACAAAACTCAACAGAAAATCTTGTGAGCTCCGTTAGCGAAGGAAAATAAAACACCATTTCAAGGTACTGTATTGAACTCATTCTTTATTTATATTGGTGTTAAAATTACTTTATTCCAACTTCTCTATGGTTTATAAACTATTTTACTAGCCATAGATTCATCAAAATAAGCAAACAACACACGAAAAACAGAATCTGTCAAAAACAGAACAGTCTGTAGTAATCTGTAACTAACGCAAACTTCTGTAACTCAAAAAATTATACCAGAATAGGACGACCTAGACAATTTGTTTATTGATCAGCTGCAATTGGAATCAGTATTTTATCACGTTCTGGTGATTTTTAACAATTGTTTTCGTGAACAGAAAGTTTCTGGAATTTTCAGCAAGATCAAATAACTATCATCCAAGAAGATCCTATAGGTTTCACTTGGCACAAACACTAATTAAAACATAAAAACAAATCTAACCAGAGGCTAGATCAAATATTTATTACTAAACATAAGCAAAAAGCAAAAAACTAAAATAAAATTGGGTTGCCTCCCAACAAGCGCTATCGTTTAACGCCCCTAGCTAGGCATAAAAACAAGGATAGATCTAAGTATTGCCATCTTTGGTAGGAAATTCTTCAATAGGACACCTATAACCCCTAGGAGTTTCTTTCTTTTTATTAATTATCAAACTCCTAGGCAGAAAATCAATAAAATCATTTGTAGAAAATGGTTCCTTAATGATAGCAAAAAGATTGGGATGAACACTTATTGATTTTAGATCCGCAGTTTCCTTACTAGAGGATTCACCCTTATTTTTAGGAACATAAACAAGCTTGGTAATTTTGGTAGGAGGATTTGGAGTATTTTTAACGGAAGAAAAAGCGGATCCCAAATTAGTGATAATTCCTTCAAGTTCATCGATTCTAGTAGAGTCCAGATCTATTCTTTCATTAACTATGGGTTCTTTTTCCTTAAAACTTTTCAGAGTAACTCCCACCTTAGATCCATATTGGGTAATTTGGTTGTGGATCTTTTTATCCAAATTCTCAATCAACTCTACAGTAGCAACTTTATTTTCAATAATTTCAAGCCTTTGCATCACATGTTCCAAAGTTAACATAGTTCCATTAACCAAAAGAGGTGGTGAGCCAAACAAATCTATCATAGCATTATAAGAATCAAAAGTATGGCTACCCAAGAAATTCCCTCCGGTAATGGTATCAAGAATATATCTATACCAAGGAGTAGCGCCAACATAAAAATTGTGGAGAAGAACGGAAGTAGATTGCTTCCTGGTAGATCTATTTTGAGCATTGCAAATTCTATACCAAGCGTCTTTTAAGTTTTCTCCTTGTCTTTGTTTGAAGTGAAGAACTTCAAACTCGGGAGACAAAGGAGTAGATAAAGGACTAGCCATAACGACAAAGCAAGCGGAAAAGAGGCGAACGAAAAAGAGGGCGAATAAAACGGCAAGGGTGAAGTGGGGGAGAGGAAAACGAGAGGCAAATGGAAAATAATGTAATGCGAGGGAGATGAGTTTGTGATGGGTATTTGGTATGTCTTGACTTGTGCGTAGACTCCCCGGCAACGGCGCCAGAAATGGCTCGTTGTCGGGAGTCAAATCTTTACTTGACTTGGCGCAAATCTTCCCGGCAACGGCGCCAGAAATCCTTCTTGCTACCTCTTGAGCACTGCGTTGGTTTTCCCTTGAAGAGGAAAGGGTGGTAAGTAGCGTAAGTATTTCCCTCGGTTTTTGAGAACCAAGGTATCAATCCAGCAGGAGACCACGCTCGAGTCCCACGCACCTGCACAAACAAATAAGAACCTCGCAACCAACGCGATAAAGGGGTTGTCAATCCCTTCACGGTCACTTACGAGAGTGAGATCTGATAGATATGATAAGATAATATTTTGGGTATTTTTATGATAAAGAGAAAATAAAGATGCAAAGTAAAATAAACGGCAATGGAAATAGCTTAAGTGTTGGAAGATTAATATGATAGAAAATAGACCCGGGGGCCATAGGTTTCACTAGTGGCTTCTCTCAGGAGCATAAGTATTACGGTGGGTAAACGAATTACTGTCGAGCAATTGATAGAATTGAGCATATTATGAGAATATCTAGGTATGATCATGTATATAGGCATCACGTCCGTGACAAGTAGACCGAAACGATTCTGCATCTACTACTATTACTCCACACATCGACCGCTATCCAGCATGCATCTAGAGTATTAAGATCATAAGAACAGAGTAATGCTTTAAGCAAGATGACATGATGTAGAGGGATAAACTCATGCAATATGATATAAACCCCATCTTTTTATCCTCGATGGCAACAATACAATACGTGTCGTTTCCCCTGCTGTCACTGGGATCGAGCACCGCAAGATTGAACCCAAAGCTAAGCACTTCTCCCATTGCAAGAAAGATCAATCTAGTAGGCCAAACCAAACTGATAATTCGAAGAGACTTGCAAAGATAACCAATCATACATAAAAGAATTCAGAGGAGATTCAAATATTGTTCATAGATAAACTTGATCATAAACCCATAATTCATCGGATCTCAATAAACACACCGCAAAAGAAGATTACATCGAATAGATCTCCAAGAAGATCAAGGAGAACTTTGTATTGAGATCCAAAGAGAGATAAGAAGCCATCTAGCTAATAACTATGGACCCGAAGGTCTGAGGTAAACTACTCACACATCATCGGAGAGGCTATGTTGTTGATGTAGAAGCCCTCCATGATCAATGCCCCCTCCGGCGGAGCACCGGAAAAGGCCCCAAGATGGGATCTCACGGGTACAGAAGGTTGCGGCGGTGGAAATAGGGTTTTGGCTCCGTCTATGATCGTTTGGGGGTACGTAGGTATATATAGGAGAAAGAAATACGTCGGTGGAGCAACGAGGGGCCCACGAGGTTGGAGGGCGCGCCCAGGGGGGTAGGCGCGCCCCCCTGCCTCGTGCTCTCCTTGTTGATTGCTTGACGTAGACTCCAAGTCCTCTGGATCACGTTTGTTCCGAAAATCATGTTCCCGAAGGTTTCATTCCGTTTGGACTCCGTTTGATATCCTTTTCCTTCGAAACACTGAAATAGGCAAAAAAACAGCAATTTGGGCTGGGCCTCCGGTTAATAGGTTAGTCCCAAAAATAATATAAAAGTGTATAATAAAGCCCATTAAACATCCAAAATAGAATATAATATCGCATGGTACAATAAAAAATTATAGATACGGTGGAGACGTATCACCCGCTCAGGTGGTCCAAGTGCGCCATCACCTTCAGCTCGGCAGATCAGCTCAATTGCGCGGCCACCGCTGGTGCCCTCTCGATGCTCTATTCAGCCGTCATCAGCAACGTACAAGTCACCAAGACCCTTATCAACGGCGGCGCAGGGCTTAACGTCCTGTCCGTCGAGACATTCGACAGCCTTCAAGTGCCTTACGATCAGCTTCAGCCTACCAAGCCCTTCTCAGGAGTGACCGACGGTTCCACCACCCCAATAGGGCAGGTCCGCCTCCCTGTCACCTTCGGACAGCGCGACAACTACCGCACCAAGCTCATCGACTTTGACTTCACCCACATCCGTCTGCCATACAATGTCATCCTCGGGTATCTAGCCCTGGCCAAGTTCATGGCGGTGACCCACCACGGCTACAACGTCCTCAAGATGCCAGGAAGCGGCGGGATCATCACGGTCCCCTGCGAAGAAAGAGATGCGGTGTGCTCCCTCGAGTGCGCCTTCCAAGCCGCAGCAATCGAAGACCCCGATAGCAAGGGCGAACACCCTCCTGAGGCCATCCCTAAGAAGAAGAAGCAGCTACTCCGCACAGGGCCTCAGGGGAGCGGTGCCATGCCAGGGTCGGCGCCAGCGACTAGGGCGCCTCCCTCCCTCGCATAGGAAGGCGCGCCCGGCGCCCTCCTCTGGCAGGGCTCGGGGGCTCTCTTCTGGAGGGCCTCAGATCTCGCCCTTGGGAGGCGCTCGGGCACCACTTGGAGGCGTGCTTCGCGGCACGTTTCCCTCAAGAGGATACCAAGCGAGGAGCGCCCAGCGTTCATGAGTTCATTTCCAAGACCACTCAGGAGCTGTAGGAAGCAAGGGCCATGCGCGGCGATCGCCGCTCACCTGGCGCGGCTCCCCATCCAGGCGAGGATGGCGGGCTGCGCGTCTGCATCGACATCCCAGGGCTCAACAGGGCCGCATCCCAGGAACTCTTCTGGCCTTCGCGCGTGGGACGTTGCGAAGGCCCGCCTCACAGCTACGTTTGCATGACATTCGGCCTGCCAAGCGTGGCATCCACGTTCCAGCGCGACCTGCGGAGCATCTTGGCGGCTCAGGAGGCCAGGCATCACGCAGTCCTGGTGGAGATGGAGACGGTCCTCAAGGATCCGCCTGGGCCTTCGGAGCCTCCCGAGGCTCAGGGCCCTGGTGGCTCGTGAGGAGAAACCCCTTCACCACGCGTCTTCAGCTGCCTCAACACCCCTTCGACAACGGAACCAGGTGACATTTTCCAAGTTTATTTAGCTAGGAGCGCCCTCAGGGCCGCATCATTCCTGGGCCGCGTGGGTCCGTCCGTGCGGCATGTATCCCTTTTTATGTCTTTAGCTTACTCTGCTGGGGGCGCCCCTCGGGCGGCATCAACGCCAAGCTGCTCGGTTCTGACCCAGTGGCATGTATCGTTCATGCATTTACCTGAGCTATTTTGCTTTTCATGCATAATCTATCCATGGTTATCACTTGCTTGATTGTCACCCACCACGGGAGCCGCGCGCCGATCGTCTTTCTTCAGGGTCCTTCGCATAAGAAGGCTAGGCACGGCGTCTGTGCTCGGGCCCGTCCCTGCAGCATCGATAAATCCAACGGCTGAGCTCTGTCTGGCGGGCTGGTCCCGTTCACGTCACCTCCTGGGGTCATTGGTGCTTGGCCTTCTCATGTGATAACCTCAGGAGATTCGTTCGGTGCAGGTTGTCTAACCATCTCGCAGGGCCGCCATAGCCAACAAGAATCAAGACCAGGCGCAACCCGCCTTGAGGTAGGGCCTCGTGAGTCCCGCGCTGGCTCACGAGTGCCCAGACACACCTCGTCTAGCCCTGCCGTGCAAGCCACGTGTCAGGGCGGGGCTGTACACGCCCCGGGGGCTCTCCGCAGTAGGGAGTCCCCCCCCCCACACCAGTGGAAGCACCATGCTCCGCGCTGACGGTCGACACTACCAAGGAGCGGTTATGCCCGCGCAAGTGCGGAAGTGCTATGCTCCACGCTGGTGATAAACAACTGAGGGCGGCCCCTTGGCCGTATCAACCTCAGGGAGCTCTGAGCTTAGTATTTGGCCTCGTCGCAACGCCTCCCCCCGGGAGAGCCGCGCGAGGGGCTGGGCACGGGGGCTGCACTTGGGTCACGCCCAAGTGTACGCCGCCCTGCCAGGTCCCCTGGACCTGGTCGTCGCGCGCCCTCTCGAGCGGAGCCTTGGTGAGGAAAAAGGTATGAAGGTCGTTTGAGCGTCAAGGGGGACTCCTGAGCATCGCGACTCAGGAGCCTAACTGGTCACGTAGCCCCTCACTCCTTGGTCTCGTCCTGGTGTTCCGGACGACCCAACGGCGGTTGAGGTATGCGCGGGGCCGGGCCCTGGTGATGCAGAACACTAGACCTATTCTTCAATCTCCTTCCTGTAAGTTGTTTGCACGTCAAGGGGGACTCCTGAGCATCGCGACTCAGGAGCCTAACTGACCATGTAGCCCCTCACTCCTCGGTCTCGTCCTGGTGATCCGGACGACCCAACGGCGGTTGAGGTATGCGCGGGGTCGGGCTCTGCCGACGTAGAACGTAAAGTAAATAGGAAGGAAATCACAAAATGTCAAAGCAAATATTACAGGACATATTGTTCTCACAATACCAAACGCAAGTTTAAACGCCTCCACGAGGCATGGTGCATGTTGCAGGAGCTAAACAGGAAAGGAGCCGCAAGCAAGTCATCCCTGGACACCGCCGGCGCCCGCAAGAGGCGCTCCTTCCTTGGTGGTGTCGCCTTCACCTGTACCACCAGCCGAGGCTGCAGGATCAGTAGCGCTGCCGGTCGAAGGTGCAGGAGCAAAGGTGCAGAACTTCTTCAGCAGGGCCTCCACCTGACCCTTCACGGGTGCGGCAGCGGCTGCGCAGTGCTCGTCGTCCACATGCTCCAGCAGCTCGTCGAGGCGGGCGGCAGGATCGCGAAGATGGAGGTGGCTGAAGACGCGCGTTAGCGCAGCCGAGGAAAGGACACGAGTTTCTTCCTCTGCCATGGGGCCGATACCGCACACGACTTTCTCAAGCGCCTCGACCAAGTAGGGAAGCAGCTGGGCGGGGCCGTCCTCATCGGTGGTCAGCGGCTTCTCCAAGCCTTTCTCGTAGAGTGCCTTCAACGCCATGCGAGACCTCTCCTCGAGGAGCGCGAAGGCCACGCGGTCCTCGGCCAGGACTTCTGCCTTGGCGTCAAGCTCGGCCTTCTCCGCCCCCACCTTCTGCTCCAGCTTCTCCAGCCGGCTGCGTTCCGCGGCCTGCACCTTCGCCAGCTCCTCCAGTTCGGCATCGCGACCCTTGACGGCATCCTCCCGGGCCTTCATCTTCCCCTCCTACGCCTTGCGGCCACGAGCTTCTTCTGCACGCTCGTTGTGCAGGGTCTTCAGCTCGGCCTCCAGCACCCGGCAGAGCTCCCGGGCGGCCTCGACATCCTTCAGCTCCTCCTCACGAGCAGCCGCGGCTTGGGTGGTGGCCTGCTTCTCCTTCTTGGAGGTCGCTGTGGCCTGGCTCAACGCTGCCCGAGCAGACGCGTCAGAATGAAGCCAGCCAGAGACCAGCTCCAGGCGCCCGGCCACCAGGTGGGGGTCGGCGCCCTGAAGATCTTCTCGTAGCCGGGACATCTCAAGAAGAGCGCGCTCCAAGACATCAGGGGAGGCGGAAGGATCTGGAATCAGCGGTACAGCGGGAGGAGGAGGAGCCGACGTCGTCACCATAGCCCGGGAGACTGGGGGCTCCTGAGCTTTGGGGACCTCAGCAGCCGCGCCGGACATCAGCACCTCTGGAGCTAGTGGAGCCACGGGGGCAGACTCCACACGAGGATGCTCCTCCAGGCCTCGCGAGGACGACTGGGCCGGGGAGGTGTGAGCGCCATCGCTCCCCTTCTCCACGGAGGGAGGTGCGGCTGCCGCAGGCGGTTTGGTCCCGGGCAGTGTCGCCGGATCCTCCTTCCTCTTCCTTCGCCGCATGCGGTGGCCTAGCCAATCAACGGTGAATGTCAAGAATCAGCAGCATAAGCAAGGGCAAGACGGAGCACGAGCACTTACTGATCCACCGCGGTGTAGTCCACCCTTCTCTTGCTAAGCTTGAAGCCTGAGAGCCTCGCAGCCTGAGGCGCGGGAGCGCGGGCTCCAGGAGCAGAAGAAGGGGCAGCAGATGGGCCGGAGGCAGCCCCAGGTGGTGTTGGAGCTGAAGCAGCGCCCCGGGAGATCAACGCCGACCTGCCCTTTGTCGGAACCTCGGCCAGCTCCTCCCTCTCCGGAAGGGCATCAGCTTCGTCGTCGTCGTCAGGCAGGGTGCGGAGGATGTCAGCCTTGCGCAACGGGGAGGTCTCCCCCGTCCCCTCAGGGGTCGCCTCTGAGTCGCGCTCCTCCTCCTCTTCTCCCTCCCTGTGGGAATCACCAGAAGACATGTCCACCGACGACGTCACCACCGGGACCCCAGTAGGCGCCAGTGGCACCAGCCCGCGCCCATCAAAGGTGGGCATGGCGGCCGCAATCTGCGCTCCGTCCTCGCGAAGGAACAGAGGAACGAAGGGACTCGGCGGGTACTCCTGATCATCCCCGACCAAGAGGTGGAGAGCCACTGCCAGCTCTTCGTCAGATAAGGCCGCCGGACTCAAGCGGAGCTTATCTTCCGTGCCTTGAAGCATCCACAAGGGGCACGAGTGCGCCTGGAGCGGGGCCACGCGCAGCATCATGAACTCCCTCAGGAGCATGGCCCCCATCAGCTTCGCAGCCTTCGCGTTGCCCAGCTTCAGGTCGACATTCACCTTCTCCAGCACCAGCTTCGCCCGGTCATCAGTAAGCTTCACGCAAGACCATCCTTCGTCGGACTGGGGCATCTCCGTCGGCAGCCTCAAGCGCGGATGGACGCACTTGGCGTCCATCATGACCCACTTGCTCCTAAAGCCGTCGGCCTTCTTCCCGGTCTTCGAGATCGTGTTGTCTTTGCCGGCCGCGATGAAGTTGGCGCACCCAGAAGTGTGACCGTCGTTGATTCGGAGGAAGAAGAAGTGGCGCAGCAGGGCCACGGACGGCATCACCTCGACATACGCCTCACAGTAGAAGGCGAAGATCAACAAGAGAAGAATGGAGTTGGGATGGAGATGAAGGGCCTGCAACCTGTAATGGCGGAGGACGACGTAGAACAAGTTGGAGAAGGGGGAACCAGGCCCGCGACGACGCTGCTCATGAAGAAGGGGTAGAAGGTGCTCCCCTAAGCCTCTGGCTCGGCGGAACCGGCCCGGAGCTCGGTCTTCCCCTTCTCGTTGCTTTCCCCCGCCGTCAGCAGGCGTGTGGCGGCAAGGTTCTTCTCCGAGACATTGGGCGCGTCCAGCGCCGGCTCGTACCAAGCAGGCGGCGCAACAGCCTTGTTCTTTTGCGTTGCCATTGGTCGGAAGCTCAGAAGGGGATTGAAGCAGATCTGGATATTGCGGAAGCAAGGAGCGAGAAAGGGGATCTGAAGCGAGGCGGAGGAAAGCAATGAAGGTAAGCGTTGCCCGCGCCAGTCTTTTTGTTAGTCGGGCAGTTGCCGAGGCAGCGTGGGGAAGCGAAGACGCCCACGTTCAATCAATCGCCATGCGTCGACCAAGGCCGCAGGCTGTTGGGGCCCGCGACGCTCCGCACTTGCCCTTCAGCTTCGCCTCGAAGCCAAGTCCAAGCGCGCCTTGGGCCCGGGGGCTACTGTCGGCGTCCTGGGAACAGGGGTCCCCAGACTTGCCTGCCTGCGGCCCATGGCGTGGCTCCACCCGCGGCCCAGTACGGCCCGTCTTCACCAGCAAACACTCAAGACCCTCGCGAGGGGCCAAGCCTCGCGAGGCGGACGACGCAATACCTCCTCAGGGGCGGCCCCACCAGGCTAGCTCGGGAGGGGCGGAGAGATCAAGACAAAGGGAACCTCGTGAGGTTCCTATGACACAAGCCATGATGACCAAGGCCAGGCGGGCGCCAGCGCGCGCAGTGTCCTCGTTTTCTCTTTGGTGCTAAGGAGGCAAGCGCAGGCGAGGAGTACCAAGGCATCATGCAAAGGTTCCCATGTCGGTGCAACGAGATCAAGACCAGCAGGACGGCAGGATGGAGGTCATCGTGGAGCCCAATACGGTGTCACCACCAGAGCCTTTGGCAGGCAAAGACCACCTTTAGTCAGGATATCTTGTACTAGTTGTCCCCCTTCAAATTGGCCGTTGTGGCATCCCTTCCCGCTCAATATTTGGGAAGAGGACCAAGGCCTCTATAAATAGGACTAGCCACCACAGTAGGAGGAACATCTCGACTTGGGTAGAACTCACCTCACCTTGGATTGGATCCATTCCATCCTCACACTCACCAAGCATAAGAACACCTCTTCTCTGGGGGGCTGTTCTTCCCTTGTACTGTTCATCCTCAGCCCAAGAGGCAATCCACCACCACCACACTAGAGTAGGGTATTACACCACATCGGTGGCCCGAACCAGTATAAACCTTGTGTCTCTTGTGTTCTGGGTCTGGCGAGCTAAGTCTTGAGATCGCGGAGCGGTGAGGGCGTGATTAACTCGAGAGAGGAGAGATCTTCGTGCGCACCCCAGTGTTCGAACCCCAAGGGCTTTGCCGGAACCCAAAATCCGACAGCTTCGGAGCATCCATGTTTTCTTTATGTACTGATAGAACTGCAATCACACTTCTTGATTTTGTATATGTGTTTCCAGTGTGTAGATTTATTAAAAAAAGCAAACATGCTGCATTATATTTCTCATAACTTGTATGATTTCCTCTTCTTGCATGGCTTTTCAGGTTGTGTAATATAATTAGCCTGTTCATTCTAGCAATAATGTGTATATATTCAACCGTTGATGTCACATTACTCATGCTTCCATATTTACCTTTCATTGCATATATCTCCTATGGTGGCGGTCTCTCCGTCGACGTTTGTAACCGTATGCTTTCAGGCT
Organism: Triticum aestivum; assembly: GCF_018294505.1. Lineage (NCBI taxonomy): Eukaryota > Viridiplantae > Streptophyta > Magnoliopsida > Poales > Poaceae > Triticum > Triticum aestivum. The sequence continues at coordinate 42,228,505 of NC_057811.1, read as the reverse complement.
TATGAAAATTAAGACAACATGATTACCAAAGCCATTTGGTAGTGTATGTAACTGTATATGTATGCTTCATTGCTTTAAATTGCTGAATTATATGCTTTGAACCTACATATGTTCTTCCATACTAGTTCACCAAACATATTTTGCTTATATGCTTCCAAGCAAACCACTGCCGTACTAACGAACTTCTTCTTCAAGTCGACGGAGGCAAACCGATATGTTGCTCCTAGTATGTCACTGGTGCCAAGATAGTGTGCGCCTTGAGGAGCTGCGCCAAAGGTTGGCTTGAGGGCCACATTGTCACATCCTATACATAAGCAAGTAGGGAAGCTAGTAGGATCAACTGACAATTCATAAGTATCGATCCTATGTAAATTATCTGTTTCGGAAGCAACATTGTTTGTCCATGGAACTATGAAAGCAGAATCTTTTGTCCATGGAAACAAATTGAGCACATTCGTATTTCTCCTTGTTTGAAGCAAGTGTACTCATGATAATGATTCTTTGTATAAAAAGGCCTTATTTATTTAGAAGCATTTTTCTAGTAGATGGAAACCCAATTTTCATGTTTTTGAAGTAAGACAAATCATCACTTAGGTAAAAATTCTTATACAATTTTAACAAATTTTTTTGACGGTGCTATGGCGGGCTTACGCTAGCCTGAACCATTTTCATTATAGATAAGATTGAGATATAACATGACGGTTACAACAGATATCACCCGACACATAGGAAAAGGAACCAGGAACAACAGAATAGAAGATGGAATAAGGAACAACAGAAAAAGAACCAGAAGCGAGCTACGACAAGCAGCCAACACCAAGAACCTAGCATCCATCACCACCAGTGGACCGAGAAGAGCGGGAACTAGCTTTGTTGGATCCGTCGAAAGGACATCTGCCACCGAGAAGACGTAGAGAAGAAGTTGCCTGCTACCATGCGGTCTCTGCACCTTGAAGAGCTAGGAGATCGTAGCCACCATCGAAGAGCATCCTGCTGCCTAGGAACGTCGCGGCAGAGAAAGCCACAGACCGTGCCGAAGGGCAATTTTCCGCCGAGATAGCCCTACACCTCCTCTGAGCCACACCACGGCCACCATCACAAATAGAGAGAACCATAGCACTCCGCAGGCCACCAAACCTCAAAAGCCATCAAAGGGTGCCGAACACCACGAGCCCCAAAAAGAGAGGTCAACCATCAGCATAGGATGACCAAGGTACCGGTCGCCGCCACAGAGCACCTCCACCGCCACCGCCCTACAAACCAGCAACCTGAACCAACACTCCAGCCCAGACATCAGACGACCAACCGCGGATCCCTGGCTCCTGAAATGACGCCCCAATGGGGAAAAACCATTGAAGATGTCGTCATTGTCCGATCCAGAGAAGGATCTGAGACTTTCGCCCGAAGCACAGAGAAATAGTCGGCAACGGTAGCTCCCCAATGATGCCTTCACGAAGGGACACGTCGCCAGGAGACATCATCATCATCGTTGCCGATGAGGTCGGCAATAGGCTTTCGCCCGAAGCATCCCAGCCCGGCCGACTCCGCAAACGCCGGCCGCCGAGTCCGGCAGCGCTAGACCTTCTCCTCTCCTGCCAGTCCACGACGAGCGTGCCCGCTTGGTCCAGCAAGAGTCATCCGCAAACACAGCCGCTCACCTCGAGCACCTGCACAGACAGAGTTGGTTCTGTCTCGGCTGCCACCTGCACCCAACCCCTCACCGCCGGCCACAACACCACACCACCACACGCCTACCCCGCCGACAGCAGCCACCACCGATCCCCCGGACGCAACCATGGAGAGCACCAGCCGTGCGAGCCACCGCCCCAGAAGGGTCCAGATCTGGGCGAAGAGAGGCACCCAGACTAGGCATGGCAGTCACCAGGGTCACCGCCATGGCCTGCTCCACCATGTTGCGCTGACTACCACACCCGCCTATGCCACCAGCCCCCAGTTGCCGCCGCGGGGACCGCCGGCCAAGGGAACGGTCCGCCGTCCGAAGGGAGCGGGATCTGGAGCTCCCCTGGGCAGAGAGGCGACAGATCCTTGCAGACCCAGCTGCCCACGCCTCCGCGCCGCTCGCGCCGGTGCACTGCGCCACCATTGCCGGTGCGTGCCCCCGGCCGCCCGCGCCCGCCCGGGAGTCTCCGTCGCCGGCCAGTGTCCCGCGTCGCCACGCCTGGAGAAGAGGAGGGAGAGCCGTCCCCGCTGGCGCCGGCGCCGAGGGCTTTGCCCAAGGACGCCCTCCGGTGGCGGCGGGAGGAGGAGGAGGGAGGCGAGGGTGGCTGTCCGGCGGCGGCGGCGGGAGGAGGAGGGGGGAGGCGAGGGTGGATGTCGGCGGCGGCTGGGGTTTCTCCCAAGCCGCCCGCGAGAGCGACACGGGAGTCCTCTCAGTTGTGGCAAGGAAATTTTGACAAACGGTCCAATTTTAACAAGTTTAATTCACTAGTAGAAAACAGGGCTTTGGTTCAGCGAGAAAAGAGCATTAATCCCGGTTGCATTATGAACCGGGACTAATGTGAGCATTAGTCCCGGTTCGAGCGGCTAGGGCACCGTACAGGCATTAGTCCCGGTTCAAATGGGACCTTTAGTCCCGGTTGGTGCCACGAACCGGGACCAAAGGGTGCGATGCCCATTAGTACCGGTTCGTGGCACCAACCGGTACTAAAGGTTAGACCTTTAGTCCCGGTTCGAGCCACCAACCGGTACTAATGGGGTTTGAGGCATTAGTACCGGTTCATGGCACGAACCGGTACTAAAGGTCCCATTTTCAAACTCTACCCCCCTTGGTGGATCGCCTTTTCAGTTTTGTAAAAATCAAAAGAAAATGATAAAAACTTCAAAAATTAAAATCCTTCCAGATGTAGTTATGTTACTAGTGTACTAGTTAGGAAAATTTAAAAACTTAAATTTGGACATGTTTTGCAAAAAGTGTAGGGAAAATGTAAAACGGCTATAACTTTTGCATACGATGTCAGAAAAAAACGTATAATATATCAAAATGTTCAGCACGAAAATCCGCATCCGATTTTGATGGCCTTCGGCCTGTTTGCAAATTTTTAGAATCCTCAAATTCTAAAAGGAAAAAAAGTTATGCTCAAATTTCAGTTTTTTTTGAATTTTTGTTAAATCTGGTCAAACTACTTATTCAAGAGGTATTAGTGTTACTAAATAATTATTCAAGAATATTAGTGTTACTAAATAATTATTTCAGTTTTTTTGAATTTTGGTCAAATCTGGTCAAACTGTGGTCAAACAATGGTCAAACTAATTATTCAAGAAATATTAGTGTTACTAAATAATTATTTCATTTTTTGAATTTTGGTCAAATCTGGTCAAACTGTGGTCAAACTACCTATTCAAGAAATATTAGTGTTACTAAATAATTATTGTTTTTTAGAACAATAGTTTCAAACTCAAACAGTGAAATGTGTGACTTCATGCTCAAGCTAAATTCCTGAGCGTTAATAGGATTGACATCTTACTATTATCAGGAAAACAACAAGTGCAGACTTGGAAATGAGGGAGAATAGAACCCGGAAGTTAGGCGTGCTCAGGCTGGAGTAGTGAGAGGATGGGTGACCGTCCGGAAAGTTAGATGATTTGGAATGATGAGGGGTGATTAGAGATTACAGGTTAAATTGAGCAGTGATGGGGTGATTAGAGATTAGAGGTTAAAATAATTCAGAAATTTGAAAATCAAAAAAAAAATTCAAAAAAAAAAATCATAACATTTCCTTTAGTACCCCTTTAATCCCGGTTCCAGAACCGGGACTAAAGGCCCTTTTTCTACTAGTGATTCGGCTGGGAAGATAATTCACTGGTAGATGGAAGCAAGTTTAATTTACCAGAAAATGATGCTTCTGTTCATCAAGAAGAATGCTTGTGTGGTATTAAAATCATGTTACCATTGACAAGGAAACACATCAGAAATATCGTAATTAATTGCTGTATTTACTTGTGAGAAGTAAGTATATTTTTCCAAAAAAAATTCCACAAAAAATGGGATTTGAAGTCATCCTAGAAGCAGTTTTTAAAACAAGGATGATTGTGGGAACAATGATTAGGAAGCAGAAAAAAATCACAGGAGTAGTTACAAACGAAGCAGTCATTTAACAAAGTAAACTAGACCATCACACACGGGGATTAGCTAATAGTTCGGACGATAGACATGCTTATAATTAATCGTACGAACCCCGACCCGCTTGATAGCAAAGCAAACTATCAGTCCGATGCCTATAAGTGCCTTGAATTTTAAGGCTCCCCTATATATACTAACATGGATCTCTCAACGAATTTCAAAAATATTACCATTTAGGGCATGTACAATGGTTGATAAGATAGTCTTATCTTAAGTCTTATATGTGATTTAGAGATGACAACAAAATTTGTCTACAATAGGTCATCTCTTAGTCTTATCTTCAATAACTAGCAATTCCTAAAAATGTGGTGAGACATATTGTACTAAGAGATCACCTCTTGTCTTCTCTTAAATAAAAAAAGACAAGCCTTTTCTTATGAGTTCTCTCTCTTCCACCTCATCATCTATCCTACATGGCTTTAGATAGCACCATTGTACATGCCCTTAGGCCATCGACAACGGAGGTGCCAGGATCACCTTTGTGGCCATTTCTTGGCCGATCCCGAGATTTTGTTTGTTGCATCGACTCAAAACCAATCGCCTGATGATTCAACTACTTTTTTTTGGCATGAGCCGGTTTGACTGGAGGCAGACGTTACCTTGAGGGAAAAAAAACCATAGCATATATTGTACATTCAGCTAACTCTAACATATTTTATTCCGTGGACGTGGGCGCCTCGTTACGAAGCGTTGGGAGGACACATGGTAAGGTAAATTTTTTGTTTTTGTTTTAAAGCATGCTTACAGGAGATGCCTACAGAATAAAAACAATTTTTCGTAAGCATCAGGGCTTGTTTGTAGAGAAGATGCTTAATTAGACATCTATGCTTAGCTAAGCACTGATGCTTAAGAAAAAAATGATTTATTTCACTAAGCATCTCCTTGAGCCAGAAATGCATCTCCTTAAGCACCTTGCATTATACTCCTATAAGTGTCTGTTGATTGCTACTCACGTAACAGTCATAGACTTTTCCATGCACGCTATGTTTTTTTTTCAATTTTTCTTTCCTCTAGCGCCCACACAAGCAACTTGGTATTAGGGACGCCGTACAATGCACGGTGCTTAGTGAAATAAATCACTTTTTAAGCACATATGCTTATTTATAAAGGATAGCAACTTAATTAGGCGCCCCTCATGTAGAGATAAGCACTGACACTTAAAAAAACTCAGTTTATTGTACTAAGAACCTTGCATCGTACAAGGCATTAGGACATCTCTAACCCCCTCCCCTATTCTTTAACTCTCTAAATACCTCCTAAACTTTAACTCTCTAAAAATGACGAGTCAAGAAAAGTGTAGAGTTAACCGTTCCCTGTTCTTTAACTCCCCAAAACCGAAATTGTGCACAAACAAGCCATTTCAAACTCAAACTGAAACTTAATACCCCATAGTGCCTAATTATACATAAACTTCAGAATTAAACATCATACTACTGATACAATTAAACTAGGTAGAACTTAATTAGATATGAAAGCGAGCTAATTATAGCTAAGAACGAGCTAAAAGTAAGCTAAGCCTCCTCGTCGGAGGGGAGGTTGTAGATGACCGATGCGGTGCCGGAGGCCGATGCCTCGCCATTGTGGCTGCCCCTCAGCATCTTCACTGTTGGCTTATCATTGCCGTCGTCGTCAGTGTCATAGAGGCAGACGAAGACCGAGGTAAGACATGCACGACGCTTGCGGACATGTTCCGCATTGGCAATGCGGTACTCCATCACCTCCTGCGGGTTGGCGATGGCCATGGCGTCGGCGTGCCCGACGACGAGTTGCGCCTCGACCACATGGTGCTCCTCCTCCACTTGGGGTTGGAGGGGCACCATGACGCCACCGTGCACCGCGTTGCCATCAGGCTGCTCCCACTCTTCCTGCTCCTCTCCCTTCTCCTCCTCCTCCACCATCTCCTCTCCCTCCTCCTCCTCCTCCTCCACCATCTCCTCTCCCTCCTCCTCCTCCTCCTCCTCCTCCACCATCTCCTCTCCTTTGCCCTTCACCTCCTCTCCCTCTTCCTCCATATCATGTTCTTCCTTCTCCTCCTCCATATCCTCTCCCTCCTCCTTCTCCCCATCTCCATTAATTCTCCTTCATCTCCTCATCCTTATTCTCCAACGACGACAACAAGGAGGACATCCAATCGGTGCCTGGGGACTCGCGTGCGTCCTCGATGGCATCGACCTCTGCCCCGATTTCCGCCCCGTGCGTGGCCTCGGCCACGCGGAGTTCCTTCTCCAATTGCGGTTGGAGGGGCACCATGACGCCACTGTGCACCGCCGCGTCGGCATCAGGCTGCTCCCACTCTTTCAGCCCCTCTTCCTCCTCCTCTTTATCCTCCTCCTCCATCTCCTCACCCTTCTTCTCCAACGATGACAACAAGGATGACTTCCATTTGGCGTCTGAGGCCTCATATTTGGCAATGATTGCGTCGAACTCTGCCATGATTTTCGCCACGCGGTGTTCCTCCTCCACTTGCGGTTGGAGGGGCACCATGTAGCCACCGTGCACCATTGCGTCGGCATCAGGATGCTCCCACTCTTCCTGCTTCTCTCCCGCCCCCTCCATCTCCTCCTCTCCCTCCTCCTCCAACTCCTCTCCCCCGTCCTCCTTCTCCTCCTCTCCCTCCTCCTCCATCTCCTCCATCTCCTCCTCTCCCTCGTCCTCCATATCCTCTCCCTCGTCCTCCTTCTCCTCCTCTCCCTCCTCCTCCATCTCCTCATCCTTCTTCTCCAACGAAGACAACAAGGAGGACCTGCAATTGGCGTCCGAGGCCTCATGTGTGGCCACCATGGCGTCGACCTCCGCCGCAATTTCGGCCACGCGCATGGTGGAGAGCATATCTGGCAGAGCGGGGCGTCTGCGGGCCATTGTCTAGGCTAGGGGGAGGGCTCGGGCGGGGGCAAGCAAAGTCGTGGCACACGACGGCGATGGGTGGCGATGGAGGCGATTTGGGGGGAAATAGATGGCGGCGGGGCTCGGGTTAGGGTTGGGGGGAGGGTCCCTGCCGAGTACTTATACCGGCATTGGGGGGGGGGGTGATGTGTTAGAAAGTTTAGGGAAAATTGTGTGGAATACTCAAATTTGAGCAGAAGAGGCAACTTTTGAATAATAACTTCTCAATTTTTTACAAGTTATATGTTCGAGGGAAGGGTTAGCTAGGATCTAGCTCCTCAAAACGTAATTAAAGGATTTTGAGGAAAGGGTTAGAGATGCCCTTAGGAGGCAACTCATCGTGTTTTTGTTCCAAATGGTGTTATTGACTTTACATTTGCAACAAATTTAGAAAATAAAAATATATTAAATATAATTTAGCTTTGAAGTCCCACTTGTAGAAAGGAAACCATATGTATGCAAATTAACTCTCGCTTTTTTTGCAATTATTGCATTGCCCTTTGTTAGAACTTTTTCGTGCCATATATACCAACATGCCTCGGACGCACCACAAATATAGACATATTGGTATTTTTTAAATGGAAATGATGTAGAGTGAACGTTCTCTAGAACGGATTTTTGAGCGAACGATTTGTGGTGTGTCTAATCCGTCGCATAAATCTCAACGTGGTGACAAGTTACAATTGCGGTGGGCACAACCCTCCTGAGCGAAAAACACAAAACATTCACTCCCCATGGCAATTGGGGATACCAGGTTGCGACGAGAACTAATATTAAGGAGAGGAAAATGACGATGGAATTCAAGATTCGTGGATTTTAACAATATAAAAATATTTATACAATATAAAAAATGTCCACATAATTATTATTTTTTGAACACATGTCCACATGAGTTTGAACTAGTGTTTCTTACCATTCAAGAAAACTGTCTCAACATGTATATGAAAAATGTTAAATGTCCTCAAAGAAATGTTCTATGTTAAAAAAATGTTAATTATGTATTCAAAATTGTTTAACGTGTATAAAAAAATATCCACATGTATACGAAGAATGTACAATGTGTATTAGAAAAGGTAGTCATGTATTTGAAAAATGAAAAACAAAGGAGCACATTAAAACAGAGAAAAACAAACCGTTTGAAATGTTATAAAATTAGTACATATAGATAGAACCTTTCCAAAACCGTTTTAATGGGCCAGCCCACTAAGCAGAGCAAGCATCCAGCGCCACAAGCGAAGGGGGCCTACGTCTCGCAACGACCGAGACATTGGTCCCATGAGGCTACGTTTTGTCTCAAGTGAAGTGAGATATAAACGAGAAATGCTATGGGCCGCTCGACCCATTAGATCGCACATGTTTTGCGGGACGGGTTCTTTTCAGCCGGTTCTGCAAACCTTCTAGCAGGTTCCAATAATGCTAGATCTACGTAGTCTATCTACGTAATCCTACATTATGCCCTTTGTAAACTAATCAGCCCTCCCCCCCTGATTTTCACGGTGTGGGCCTAGGCCTAACCTTTCGTCCAACCAAACTAGGCCAAATCAGCTAGTATGTAACTTGATGTAGGTCAATTACGTAGGTGTGGCAAAGTCCTTTTCAGCCGGTTCTGCAAACCTTCTAGCAGGTTCCAAGCAGATTTTTCCTGGAACGGCTTTTTCTTTTCCAGTTTTTTCGGTTTTCTTTTTTCTGATGTTCTTTTTATTTTTATTTTCTTCTTCTAAAATTTATAAATCTCAAAAAATTTCAAAATCATAAAAATATGTTCAAATTTAAAAATCGTCAAAATTAGTTCGAAATTTTCGTTTTCATTTTCCCTTTCTTCCTTTTCTGTTTTCGTTTTTGTGTGTGTTCCCTTTTCATTTTTTTCCTTTAATTCAGGAATTAAAAAAATGTTCTCATTTTTATTTTTTCCCATATATCATGAAGCATTTGCGTTTGAAAAAATGTTTGGAATTATTTTTTGGAATTTAAGGAAATTCTCAATTCCAAATTTGTTTACATATTCAAGAATTGTTCGAAAAATTTCAACAAATGACTGCTTTCCAAAAATTGCCTGAAATTTAGAAAACGGTTTGCCTTTTCAAATTATGTTCACATATTCAAATATTGTTGATGTTTTGGAAAATTTTCAGGAATTCAAAATTGGTTGGAATTCAAGAAATATTCTCATTTTCGAAAATTAATCACATATTAAAAAATGTATGACTTTTTAAAATGTTTGCATTTTAAAAAATTGAATTAGAAGAACGTCCATTTTCGAAAATTTGTTCACATATTCAAAACAAATCAAGGTTTTTAAAAGTTGTTTGTGTTTTCCAAAATATATTCCCGTTTTAATAATTTTGTATACACATTCAAAGAATGTACATAATTTTTCCAAAAATGCTCGCCTTCATTTTTTTTGAAATTCAAGTAATTCCCATTTTCAAAGTTTCGTCATGGTTTTAAAACATTGTCGCATCTTTCATAATTTTTTTGGAATTTCCAAAATGTTCCCGTGTGCCAAAAATAGTCATATTTTTCAAAAAAAATCCAAAATTTCAAATAATGTTCATAAATATAAAACAAACTCCATTTCTTGAATACTTATTTTTGTATGTTCGTCGAATCCTTGACCATTTATCTGAATTCATGAACAATATTAAAGTCCATGAATTCTATTTTTGAATTGTTGAATATATTTTGAGTTCACGAAATTTTTTGAATTGTGAAAACTTCGTATGTACAAACATTTTTTCAAGTCGATGAACGTATTTGAATTCATGAGTATTTTTGGATATTTATTTTAAAAAATGCAATCACTTTTTCTTTTATGGAAAGTTTTTGAATTCAAGGTTTTTGGTAATTCACAAACATGTTTTGTAATTTTGTGACGTTTTTTCAATTAGAAACCGACATAGCTAAGAACATGACTTAGTAAAAAAATCGACCTAGTGAACCAGCCTGTTGTTGGATGGTCAGTAGGACAGCGATATCCTCAACTCACCAGAGGTCAAGTCCTAGACTTCACATTGGTTCTCACATTTTCCTAAATGTATTTCAGGCCCTTCGGCGATGTTTGTTTAGTGGGAGAAGACGTTCCCGTTGACAACGAAGACAAGTGTGATGACTTCGTCAATCTCAAGATGATGTGTCGGCTCAGCCTCTCGGTAGTGCTTATAGGGGGTAGGGTGTGCGTGCATGCGTTTGTGTGATGAGTATATGTGCGTATGTATAAGCGTCTGCGTGTATATTTATCTATACTCTTATAAAAAATAGAGTTGGTGATGATGGTGTGCCTGCCATCCTGCAATATAGGCCGTTCGATTTATATCTGACGGATAGGAAGGAAACTATGACACTTTTGCATAAAGATACCCACACCCCTCTCCACATTTGCAAATAATGTCTTTCCTCGTTCATCCTTTTCTCTTACAAGATAAACTACTCATACAAATGCATCTTGATGTTCCGTGCAACGCACGAGCATCTTGCTAGTTGTGTTAGAAAAGAGAGTAAAAACGACCTTGGAAAAAAACGAGGGGAAGAAAAAAATAACGTGGCCCAACTCTCGTGTCCTCGCGTGGTGCATTACATGGAGAGTTCATCCCTAAAAAATGGAGACCGGCTAGAGATCAATCAACTGAAAACGAAATTTGGGTCAATCGATTGACCCAGATTTGTTTCAGTTGATTTGCTCCTTCATGGGTCGATCTTGAGAGTCCATCCATGCATAATCTGTAATGCGGCTTAGGTCTGGCTGCCGCGGAACTGAACCAATCATTTGTACACTTCCATGAGATGCGTGCGTGCAGTGGCGGAGATAGGGGGCCGAGCAGGGGCCTGCCCCCCGGAGCGTATCTGGTGCAACGGTGAATTTGATGCTACCGGTGCACCGATCTCCGTATCTCACTTTATAAACATTGAAAAATTATGAAATTTTGTGAGGGTGTAAGTATGACGCATATCTACCATACTATAAAATTTTAGATTCAAATTTAACGTGCATAGTTAGAAACAAAAAAGACAAATCATGTTATCAATAGGACCTAATGCAACCTGGGCCTTGAATTCAGCCCATTTTCTATATCATGGCTCAATTTGTCCTTTTTGTTTCTAATGTTGTGTTTTCAATTTGGATCTCCAATTTTGTAGTATGATAGATTCTTATTGCTAGCACAACATACTTTTTATTCAGATTTTTCTGATTTTAAAAAATTGGATTTTGTTAACTTGGTGCACAGGTAGCACTACATATTCCCCCTCCCTCCCCCAACGAAACGATCGAGTGGACCTGAAATACGTACTATAGAATTGATGAGACATAGGCAGGTACGCATGTATTTGGCCCCCCTATCACATTACCTCAACTTCAATATTGGTAGAAAAAAAAGGCCCATGTGAAAAAAGCCCACTAGTAGCGGCCGATGGGAATTGGGTCAAGTCCCCTAGCTTCCATAATTAGCATATACATGGGATTAGTCGCCGTCGCCGTTCCAGGCCCTTCTCGCCCATCGCCTGTTGGGGAACGTAGTATTTCAAAAAATTTCCTACGATCACGCAAGATCTATCTAGGAGAAGCATAGCAACGAGCGGGAAGAGTGTGTCCACGTACCCTCGTAGACCGAAAGCGGAAGCGTTAAGTAACGCGGTTGATGTAGTCGAATGTCTTCGCGATCCAACCGATCAAGTACCGAACGCACGGCACCTCCGCGATCTGCACACGTTCAGCTCGGTGATGTCCTTCGAACTCTAGATCCAGCTGAGGCCGAGGGAGAGTTTTGTCAGCACGACGACGTGGTGACGGTGATGATGAAGTTACCGATGCAGGGCTTCGCCTAAGCACTACGACAATATGACCGAGGTGGAAAACTGTGAAGGGGGGCACCCCACACGGCTAAAGATCAACTCGTGTGTCTATGGGGTGCCCCCTCCCCCGTATATAAAGGAGGGAGGAGGGGAGGGCCGGCCAGCCCCTACGGCGCGCCCCAAGAGGGGAATCCTACTAGGACTCCAAGTCCTAGTAGGAATCCACCAAGAGGGAGAGAGGGGGAAGGAAGGAAGAGGGGGAAGGGAAGGAAAGGGGGGTGTCGCCCCTTTCCCCTAGTCCAATTCGGACCCAGGGGGCGGCCAGCCCCTCCTGGCCCTTCCTCTCTTCACACTAAGGCCCATAGAGGCCCATTAGTTCTCCCAGGGGTTTCGGTAACCCCTTCCGGCACTCGGTTTTATCCGAAACTCTCCGGAACACTTCCGGTGTCTGAACAACATGGTCAAATATATCAATCTTTATGTCTCGACCATTTCGAGACTCCTCGTCATGTCCGTGATCTCATCCGGGACCCCGAACAACCTTTGGTACATCAAATCACATAAACTCATAATACCAATCGTCATCTAACATTAAGCGTGCGGACCCTACGGGTTCGAGAACTATGTAGACATGACCGAGACACCTCTCCGGTGAATAACCAATAGCAGAACCTAGATGCTCATATTGGCTCCTACATATTCTACGAAGATCTTTATCGGTCAAACCGAACAACAACATACGTTGTTCGCTTTGTTATCGGTATGTTACTTGCCCGAGATTCGATCGTCGGTATCACTCATTCCGTAATGTATCATCCCGCAACTAACTCATTAGTCACATTGCTTGCAAGGCTTATAGTGATGCGCATTACCGAGAGGGCCCAGAGATACCTCTCCGACAATCTGAGTGACAAATCATAATCTCGATCTATGCCAACTCAACAAACACCATCGGAGACACCTGTAGAGCATCTTTATAATCACCCAGTTACGTTGTGACGTTTGATAGTACACTAAGTGTTCCTCCGGTATTCGGGAGTTGCATAATCTCATAGTCATAGGAACATGTATAAGTCATGAAGAAAGCAATAGCAATAAACTAAACGATCATAGTGCTAAGCTAACGGATGGGTCTTGTACATCACATCATTCTCTAATGATGTGATCCCGTTCATCAAATGACAACACATGTCTATGGCTAGGAAACTTAACCATCTTTGATTAACGAGCTAGTCTAGTAGAGGCATACTAGGGACACTCTGTTTGTCTATGTATTCGCACATGTACTAAGTTTTCGGTTAATATAATTCTAGCATGAATAATAAATATTTATCATGATATAAGGAAATATAAATAACAACTTTATTATTCCCTCTAGGGCATATTTCCTTCAGTCTCCCACTTGCACTAGAGTCAATAATCTGGATTACGTAGTAATGATTCCAACACCCATGGAGTCTTGGTGCTCATCATGTCTTGCTCGTGAAAGAGGCTTAGTCAACGGGTCTGCAAAATTCAGATCCGTATGTATCTTGCAAATCTCTATGTCTCCCTCCTTGACTTGATCCCGGATGGAATTGAAACGTATCTTGATGTGCTTGGTTCTCTTGTGAAATCTGGATTCCTTTGCCAAGGCAATTGCACCAGCATTGTCACAAAATATTTTCATTGGACCCGATGCACTAGGTATGACACCTAGATCGGATATGAACTCCTTCATTTGCTGCTTCCGAAGCAGCTATGTACTCCGCTTCACACGTAGATCCCGCCACGACGCTCTGCTTAGAACTGCACCAACTGACAGCTCCACCATTCAATATAAATATGTATCCGGTTTGTGACTTAGAGTCATCCGGATCACTGTCAAAGCCTGCATCGACGTAACTATTTATGACGAGCTCTTTGTCACCTCCATAAACGAGAAACATATCCTTAGTCCTTTTCAGGTATTTCAGGATGTTCTTGACCGCTGTCCAGTGATCCACTTCTGGATTACTTTGGTACCTCCCTGCTAAACTAATAGCAAGGCACACATCAGGTCTAGTACGCAGCATTGCATACATGATAGAACCTATGGCTGAGGCATAGGGAATGACTTTCATTTTCTCTCTATCTTCTGCAGTGGTCGGGCATTGAGTCTGACTCAATTTCACACCTTATAACACAGGCAAGATCCCTTTCTTTGCTTGATCCATTTTGAACTTCTTCAAAACTTTATCAAGGTATGTGCTTTGTGAAAGCCAATTAAGCGTCTTGATCTATCTCTATAGATCTTGATGCCCAATATATAAGCAGCTTCATCGAGGTCTTTCATCGAAAAACTCTTATTCAAGTATCCTTTTATGCTATCCAGAAACTCTATATCATTTCCAATCAACAATATGTCATCTACATATAATATTAGAAATGCTACAGAGCTCCTAGTCACTTTCTTGTAAATACATGCTTCTCCAAAAGTCTGTATAACACCATATGCTTTGATCACACTATCAAAATGTTTATTCCAATTCCGAGATGCTTGCACCAGTCCATAAATGGATCGCTGGAGGTTGCACACTTTGTTAGCATCCTTTGGATCGAGAAAACCTTCTGGTTGCATCATATACAACTCTTCTTCCAGAAATCCACTCAGGAATGCAGTTTTGACATCCATTTGCCAAATTTCATAATCATAAAATGCGGCAATTGCTAACATGATTCAGACAGACTTAAGCATCGCTACAGGTGAGAAGGTCTTATCGTAGTCAACTCCTTGAACTTGTCGAAAACGTTTCGCAACAAGTCGAGCTTTGTAGACAGTAACATTACCATCAGCGTTAGTCTTCTTCTTGAAGATCCATTTATTCTCTATGGCTTGCCGATCATCGGGCAAGTCAACCAAAGTCCACCCTTTGTTCTCATACATGGATCCCATCTCAGATTTCATGTCCTCAAGTCATTTCGCGGAATCTGGGCTCATCATCGCTTCCGCGTAGTTTGTAGGTTCGTCATGGTCAAGCAACATAACCTCCAGAACAGGATTACCGTACCACTCTAGTGCGGATCTTGCTCTGGTTGATCTATGAGGTTTGGTAGTAACTTGATCAGAAGTTTCATGATCATTATCATTAGCTTCCTCACTAATTGGTGTAGGAACCACTGGAACTGATTTCTGTGATGAACTACTTTCCAATAAGGGAGCAGGTACAGTTACCTTATCATGTTCTACTTTCCTCCCACTCACTTCTTTCGAGAGACACTCCTTCTCTAGAAAGGATCCATTCATAGCAACGAATATCAGGTTGCCTTCGGATCTGTGATAGAAGGTGTACCCAACAGTTTCCTTTGGGTATCCAATGAAGACACATTTCTCCGATTTGGGTTCGAGCTTATCAGGTTGAAGCTTTTTCACATAATCATCGAGCCCCATACTTTAAGAAACGACAATTTGGGTTTCTTGCCAAACCACAGTTCATATGGTGTCGTCTCAACGGATTTAGATGGTGCCCTATTTAACGTGAATGCAGCCGTCTCTAAATCATAGCCCCAAAACGATAGTGGTAAATCAGTAAGAGACATCATAGATCGTACCATATCTAATAAAGTGCGGTTACGACGTTCGGATACACCATTACGCTGTGGTGTTCCGGGTGGCGTGAGTTGCGAAACTATTCCGCATTGTTTTAAATGAAGACCAAACTCGTAGCTCAAATATTCACCTCCACGATCAGATCATATAAACTTTATTTTCTTGTTACGATGATTTTCCACTTCACTCTGAAATTCTTTGAACTTTTCAAATGTTTTAGACTTATGTTTCATTAAGTAGATATACCCAAATCTGCTCAAATCATCAGTGATGGTCAGAAAATAATGATATCCGCCGCGAGCATCAACACTCATCGGACCGCATACATCAGTATGTATTATTTCCAATAAGTCTGTTGCTCGCTCCATTGTTCCGGAGAACGGAGTCTTAGTCATCTTGCCCATGAGGCATGGTTCACAAGCAAAAAGTGATTCATAATCAAGTGATTACAAAAGCCCATCAGCATGTAGTTTCTTCATGCGCTTTACACCAATATGACCTAAACGGCAGTGCCACAAATAAGTTGCACTATCATTATTAAACTGATATCTTTTGGCTTCAATACTATGAATATGTGTATCACTACTATCAAGATTTAGTAAAAATAGACCACTCATCAAGGGTGCATGACCATAAAAGATATTACTCATATAAATAGAACAACCATTATTCTCTGATTTAAATAAATAACCGTCTCGCATCAAACAAGATCCAGATATAATGTTCATGCTTAACGCTGGCACCAAATAACAATTATTCAGGTCTAAAACTAATCACGAAGGTAGATGTAGAGGTAGCGTGCCGACGGCGATCACATCGACTTTGAAACCATTTCCCACGCGCATCGTCACCTTGTCCTTAGCCAATCTTCGCTTAATTCGTAGCCCCTGTTTCGAGTTGCAAATATGAGCAACAGAACCAATATCAAATACCCAGACGCTACTACGAGGATTAGTAAGGTACACATCAATAACATGTATATCAAATATACCTTTCACTTTGCCATCCTTCTTATCCGCCAAATACTTGGGGCAGTTTCGCTTCCAGTGACCAGTCCCTTTGCAGTAGAAGCACTTGGTCTCAGGCTTATCCATCGTGAAGAGATCGGGAATTGTCTTATCCATCCCTTGCATCTTATAGTTCATCACGAAGCTTTTGTAGCTTGGTGGCAGTGATTGAAGAACTCTGTCAATAACACTATCAACTGGAAGATTAACTCCCAGTTGAGTCAAGTGATTGTGGTACCCAGACATTCTGAGTATATGCTCACTGACAGAACTATTCTCCTCCATTTTGCAGCTGTAGAACTTATTGTAGACTTCATATCTCTCAATCCGGGCATTTGCTTGAAATATTGACTTCAACTCCTGGAACATCTCATATGCTCCATGACGTTCAAAACGTCGTTGAAGTCCCGGTTCTAAGCCGTAAAGCATGGCACACTGAACTATCGAGTAATCATCAGCTTTGCTCTGCCAGACGTTCATAACATCTGGGGTTGCTCCTGCAGCGGGTTTGGCACCTAGCGGTGCTTTCAGGACATAATTCTTCTGTGCAACAATGAGGATAATCCTCAAGTTACGGACGCAGTCTGTGTAGTTGCTACCATCATCTTTCAACTTAGCTTTCTCTAGGAACGCATTAAAATTCAATGGAACAGTAGCACGGGCCATTTATCTACAACAACATAGACATGCAACATACTACCAGGTACTAAGTTCATGATAAATTAAAGTTAATTAATCATATTATTTAAGAACTCCCACTTAGATAGACATCCCTCTAATCATCTAAGTGATCACGTGATCCATATCAACTAAACCATGTCCGATCATCACGTGAGATGGAGTAGTTTTCAATGGTGAACATCACTATGTGGATCATATCTACTATATGATTCACGCTCGACCTTTTAGTCTCGGTGCTTCGAGGCCATATCTGCATATGCTAGGCTCGTCAAGTTTAACCCGAGTATTCTGCGTGTGCAAAACTAGCTTGCACCCGTTGTATGTGAACGTAGATCTTATCACACCCGATCATGACGTGGTGTCTCGGAATGACGAACTGTCGCAACGGTGCATACTGAGGGAGAACACTTGTACCTTGAAATTTAGTGAGAGATCATCTTATAATGCTACCGCCGTACTAAGCAAAATAAGATGCATAAAGGATAAACATCACATGCAATCAATATAAGTGATATGATATGGCCATCATCATCTTGTGCCTTTGATCTCCATCTCCAAAGCACCGTCATGATCACCATCCTCACTGGCTTGACACCTTGATCTCCATCGAAGCCTCGTTGTCGTCTCGCCAACTATTGCTACTACGACTATCGCTACCGCTTAGTGATAAAGTAAAGCAATTACATGGCGATTGCATTTCATACAATAAAGCGACAACCATATGGCTCCTGCCAGTTGCCGATAGCTGTTACAAAACATGATCATCTCATACAACAAATTATATATCACCACGTCTTGACCATATCACATCACAGCAAGCCCTGCAGAAACAATTTAGACGTCTTCTACTTTGTTGTTGCAAGTTTTACGTGGCTGCTACGGGCTTCTAGCAAGAACCGTTCTTACCTACGCATCAAAACCACAACGATTTCGTCAAGTGTGATGTTTTAACCTTCAACAAGGACTGGGCGTAGTCACACTCGATTCAACTAAAGTTGGAGAAATAGACACCCACTAGCCACCTGTGCAAAGCACGGCGGTAGAACCAGTCTCATGAACGCGGTCATGTAATGTCGGTCTGGGCCGCTTCATCCAACAATACCGCCGAATTAATGTATGACATGCTGGTAAGCAGTATGACTATTATCGCCCACAACTCTTTGTGTTCTACTCGTGCATATAACATCTACGCATAAACCTGGCTCTGATGCCACTATTCGGTCACCACCGTACATAACTCATATAATACTATATCGTCAACGAACGTTTAAGCGTGCGGACCCTACGGGTTCGAGAACTATGTAGACATGACCGAGACACCTCTCTGGTCAATAACCAATAGCGGAACCTGGATGCCCATATTGGCTCCTACATATTCTACGGAGATCTTTATCGGTCAGACCGCATAACAACATACGTTGTTCCCTTTGTCATCGGTATGTTACTTGCCCGAGATTCGATCGTCGGTATCTCAATACCTAGTTCAATCTCGTTACCGGCAAGTCCCTTTACTCGTTCCGTAATACATCATCCCGCAACTAACTCATTAGTTACAATGCTTGCAAGGCTTATAGTGATGTGCATTACCGAGTGGGCCCAGAGATACCTCTCCGACAATCGGAGTGACAAATCCTAATCTTGAAATACGCCAACCCAACAAGTACCTTCGGAGACACCTGTAGAGCACCTTTATAATCACCCAGTTACGTTGTGACATTTGGTAGCACACAAAGTGTTCCTCCGGTAAATGGGAGTTGCATAATCTCATAGTCATAGGAACATGTATAAGTCATGAAGAAAGCAATAGCAACATACTAAACAATCAAGTGCTAAGCTAACGGAATGGGTCAAGTCAATCACATCATTCTCCTAATGATGTGATCCCGTTAATCAAATGACAACTCATGTCTATGGCTAGGAAACATAACCATCTTTGATCAACGAGCTAGTCTAGTAGAGGCATACTAGTGACACTCTGTTTGTCTATGTATTCACACATTTATCATGTTTCCGGTTAATACAATTCTAGCATGAATAATAAACATTTATCGTGTAATAAGGAAATAAATAATAACTTTATTATTGCCTCTGGGGCATATTTCCTTCAGTCTCCCACTTGCACTAGAGTCAATAATCTAGTTCACATCGCCATGTGATTTAACACCAATAGTTCACATCACCATGTGATTAACACCCATAGTTCACATCGTCATGTGACCAACACCCAAAGGGTTTACTAGAGTCAATAATCTAGTTCACATCGCTATGTGATTAACACCCAAAGAGTACTAAGGTGTGATCATGTTTTGCTTGTGAGATAATTTTAGTCAACGGGTCTGTCACATATAGATCCGTAAGTATTTTGCAAATTTCTATGTCTACAATGCTCTGCACGGAGCTACTCTAGCTACTAGCTCCCACTTTCAATATGTATCCAGATTGAGACTTAGAGTCATCTGGATCAGTGTCAAAACTTGCATCGACGTAACCCTTTACGACGAACCTTTTGTCATCTCCATAATCGAGAGACATATCCTTATTCCACTAAGGAATGATTTTGACCGCTGTTCAGTGATCTACTCCTAGATCACTATTGTACTCCCTTGCCAAACTCAGTGCAGGGTATACAATAGATCTGGTACACAGCATGGCATACTTCATAGAACCTACGGCTGAGGCATAGGGAATGACTTCTATTCTCTTTCTATCTTCTGCCGTGGTCGGGCTTTGAGTCTAACTCTATTTCACACCTTGTAACACAGGCAAGAACTCTTTCTTTGACTGTTCCATTTTGAACTACTTCAAAATCTTGTCAAGGTATGTACTCATTGAAAAAACTTATCAAGCGTCTTGATCTATCTCTATAGATCTTGATGCTCAATATGTAAGCAGCTTCACCGAGGTCTTTCTTTGAAAAACTCCTTTCAAACACTCCTTTATGCTTTGCAGAATAATTCTACATTATTTCCGATCAACAATATGTCATTCACATATACTTATCAGAAATGTTGTAGTGCTCCCACTCACTTTCTTGTAAATACAGGCTTCACCGCAAGTCTGTATAAAACTATATGCTTTGATTAATTTATCAAATCTTATATTCCAACTCCGAGA
The DNA here is from genome assembly GCF_018294505.1 of Triticum aestivum. Taxonomy (NCBI): domain Eukaryota; kingdom Viridiplantae; phylum Streptophyta; class Magnoliopsida; order Poales; family Poaceae; genus Triticum; species Triticum aestivum. The sequence goes on along the minus strand of NC_057811.1, from coordinate 42,208,323 downwards.
TGCTTGCACCAGTCCATAGATGGATCGCTGGAGCTTGCATATTTTGTTAGCACCTTTAGGATTGACAAAACCTTCTTGTTGCATCATATACAACTCTTCTTTAATAAATCCATTAAGGAATGCAGTTTTGTTTATCCATTTGCCAGATTTCATAAAATGCGACAATTGCTAACATGATTCGAACAGACTTAAGCATAGATACGAGTGAGAAACTCTCATCGTAGTCAACACCTTGAACTTGTCGAAAACCTTTTTGCGACAATTCTAGCTTTGTAGATAGTAACACTACTATCAACGTCCGTCTTCCTCTTGAAGATCCATTTAATCTCAATGGCTCACCAATCATCCGACAAGTCAATCAAAGTCCATACTTTGTTCCCATACATGGATCCCATCTCAGATTTCATGGTCTCAAGCCATTTTGCGGAATCTGGGCTCATCATTGCTTCCTCATAGTTCGTAGGTTCGTCATGGTCTAGTAACATGACCTCCAAAACAGGATTACCGTACCACGCTGGTGCGGATCTAACTCTGGTTGACCTACGAGGTTCGGTAGTAACTTGATCTGAAGTTACATGATCATCATTAGCTTCCTCACTAATTGGTGTAGGAGTCACAGGAACATATTTCTGTGATGAACTACTTTCCAATAAGGGAGCAGGTACAATTACCTCATCAAGTTCTACTTTCCTCCCACTCACTTCTTTCGAGAGAAACTCCTTCTCTAGAAAGGATCCATTCTTAGCAACGAATGTCTTGCCTCCGGATCTGTGATAGAAGGTGTACCCAACAGTCTCCTTTGGGTATCCTATGAAGACACATTTCTCCGATTTGGGTTCGAGCTTATCAGGTTGAAGCTTTCTCACATAAGCATCGTAGCCCCAAACTTTAATAAACGACAACTTTGGTTTCTTGCCAAACCACAGTTCATATGGTGTCGTCTCAACGGATTCAGATGGTGCCCTATTTAATGTGAAAGCAGTTGTCTCTAATGCATAACCCAAAAACGATAGTGGTAAATCGGTAAGATACATCATAGATTGAACCATATCTAATAAAGTACGGTTATGATGTTCGGACACACCATTACGCTGTGGTGTTCCAAGTGGCGTGAGTTGCGAAACTATTCCGCATTGTTTCAAATAAAGACCAAACTCGTAACTCAAATATTCTCCTCCACAATCAGATCGTAGAAACTTTATTTTCTTGTTACGATGATTTTCCACTTCACTCTGAAATTATATGAACTTTTCAAATGTTTCGGACTTATGTTTCATCAAGTAGATATACCCATATCTGCTCAAATCATCTGTGAAGGTCAGAAAATAACGATACCCGCCGCGAGCCTCAACACTCATCGGATCGGATACATCAGTATGTATTATTTCCAATAAGTCAGTTGCTCGCTCGATTGTTCCGAAAAACGGAGTTTTAGTCATCTTGCCGATAAGGCATGGTTTGCAAGCATCAACTGATTCATAATCAAGTGATTCCAAAAGCCCATCAGCATGGATTTTCTTCATGCGCTTTACACCAATATGACCTAAACGGCAGTGCCACAGATAAGTTGCACTATCATTATTAACTTTGCATCTTTTGGCTTCAATATTATGAATATGTGTATCACTACGATCGAGATTCAATAAACCATTCACCTTGGGTGTATGACCATTGAAGGTTTTATTCATGTAAACAGAAAAAATATTATTCTCTGACTTTAAATGAATAACCGTATTGCAATAAACATGATCAAATCATATTCATGCTTAATGCAAACACCAAATAACATTTATTTAGGTTCAACACTAACCCCGAAAGTATGGGGAGTGTGCGATGATGATCGTATCAATCCTGGAACCACTTCCAACACACATCGTCACTTCACCCTTAACTAGTTTCTGTTCATTCTGCAACTCCCGTTTCGAGTTACTACTCTTAGCAACTGAACCAGTATCAAATACTGAGGGGTTGCTATAAACACTAGTTAAGTACACATCAATAACATGTATATCAAATATAGCTTTTTTCACTTTGCCATCCTTCTTATCCACCAAATACTTGGGGCAGTTCCGCTTCCAGTGACCAGTCCCTTTGCAGTAGAAGCAGTTAGTTTCAGGCTTAGGTCCAGACTTGGGCTTTTTCACTTGAGCAGCAACCTGCTTGCCGTTCTTCTTGAAGTTACCCTTTCATCCCTTTGTCCCTTTACTTGAAACTAGTGGTCTTGTTAACCATCAACACTTGATGTTCTTTCTTGATTTCTACCTTCGTCGATTTCAGCATCGCGAAGAGCTCGGGAATTACTTTCGTCATCCCTTGCATATTATAGTTCATCACAAAGTTCTAGCAACTTGGTAATAGTGACTAGAGAACTCTGTCAATCACTATCTTATCTGGAAGATTAACTCCCACTTGATTCAAGTGATTGTAGTACTCAGACATTCTGAGCACATGCTCACTAGCTGAGCAATTCTCCTCCATTTTGTAGGCAAAGTGCTTGTCAAAGGTCTCATACCTTTCGACATGGGCATGAGTCTAAAATACCAATTTCAACTCTTGGAACATCTCATATGCTCCGTGGCGTTCAAAACTTCTTTGAAGCCCCGATTCTAATCTGTAAAGCATGGTGCACTAAACTATCAAATAGTCATCATATCGAGCTTGTCAAACGTTCATAGCGTCTGCATCTGCTCTTGCAATCGGTCTGTCACCTAGCGGTGCATCAAGGACATAATTCTTCAGTGCAGCAATGAGGATAATCCTCAGATCACGGATCCAATCTGCATCATTGCTACTAACATCTTTCAACTTAGTTTTCTCTAGTAACATATCAAAAATAAAACAGGGGAGCTAAACACGAGCTATTGATCTACAAAATAGATATGCTAATACTACCAAGACTAAGTTCATGATAAATTAAAGTTCAATTAATCATATTACTTAAGAACTCCCACTTAGATAGACATCTGAAAGTGCAAGTATCACTTAGATTATATTTTGGTGTGATGACAATGTGGTTAGTGGAACTAATGTTGGTTGCTAAAGTTATCTCAGGACTTTGGTTCCAAGGTGTCCATTGATGGAGGTGTGCGACCCCCCAGTCCAAAAAGATCAAAGGCGTGGTTACCGGCGACTCGAAGGTTTTTCGTTTGGTTCGATTTGAGTCGTAGGTAAAAACACACTATCAAGAGGGGTCTTCGTGGAATTCGTGTCGTGTGGGAATGCCTCCAAGACAGATACACCAGCCCTCCTACACCTCCTCAGATATTCCACTTTTTGTGTGCTTTGCCATGGTGTCCTGTGATGTTTCATCAGAAATCTTCTGGACACCCCGTGTGCACGGGGTCTCTGACCCCCGTGCGCACGGGGTAGTCAGAATATTTCTGGACACCCCGTGCGCACGGGGCTGACTTGGCCCGTGCGCACGGGGTACCACGAAACTCACTGGACACCCCGTGCGCACGGGGCTGACTTGGCCCATGCGCACGGGGTACCTCGAATCTTACTGGACACCCCGTGCGCACGGGGCTGACACACCCCGTGCGCACGGGGTCCAACGGGCAGAAATCCCCTCCCGGCCAAGAACACTATATAAGCCCCCTTCTTCCTCCTCCATCCCCTAACCCTAATGTCTTGTTGAGCTCCTCCATTGCTACACCCCATTTTGCTCACTACTCTCAATCCCTCCACCCAATCTTGTTGAAACTTTGGGGATTGGGAGAGCAAGACCCGATCTACACTTTGACCAAACCAAATCGCGTTCCCCGCAACATTCATCCACCATGACTTGTTACTCTTGGAGCTTGGGCTCCTAGGCAGTTAGAGGTTCCTCCGGAAGCTTCCTTGCTTGTGGTGTGCTCCGGAGAAGTTTGTAAAGGTGTGGTGGTCGCCTTCAAGACCAACCCCGAGTGATTCGAGGCTCATCCGTTGGGGGTGACTCGAAGGAGATTACGGTGAGCCTTCGGTGGCGTTCCGCAAGCTTTGGCTCCGGCACCGCTCCAAACGGAGAGTAGCTCTTCCCCAAGGAAGAGTGAACTTCGGGATAAAATCCGCGTCCTCGTCTCACTTGTGGTTAATCCTTTCCCGCACTTTACTTAGCCTTGTATGCTTGTTGGCTTGCTAATTAGTTTGTTGCCCAGCATATTTAGCTTAGAGCTTGCTTGTCATATAGGTTGTGTTCACCTAGTTGCATATCTAGTGAACCCTTTTTATCCGCTAAGCCTTAAAATTGACAAGAAAGAGTAAAATTTGTAGTCTCCTATTCACCCCCCTCTAGTCGACCGTATCGATCCTTTCAATTGGTATCAGAGCCTTGTGCTCTAATATAAGGTTTTACAACCTTAGGGGATATGGTCGATCTAGGGAATGAGGGAGGTGACGCACCACTTGCGGAGGATGGTCAAAACCTACCCCCCGCCGCGGCCGACGCACTTGTTGCTCCGGCCGTTGCTCCCGTCGCCCCCATTAACCCGGGGGCCCCGTTGACCGCGGCCGATATTCTTTCAATGTTTGCGGACCTCAAAACCGCTATGTTGAAAGAAGTTCGCTCCTCGGTCAAGGAGGAAATTGATGCTCGCTTAAAGCCCTCGACATCCGCCTCAAACTCATTTGATCCAAATGTGGTTCATGATGCGGATGATTCGAGAGAACCTCTTGCATCCCCGGCTCGCACTCAAGTTCCCAAGTACAATGTCGTGGAACCCTTTTACTCACCACAACCCTTGCAACACCCTCGCATTAATCCTGTGGGGCCTCCGCCCCCTTTGAAAGCTAACGCGTTTGCTAAGTGGAAGCTAGATATGGAGTCTCATATTCGCAGTGCATCTACACAACTATGGTGGATTGTGGTCAACGGTTTCAACCCCAAGGATCCCATGAATCTCACTCCAAGAGAAGCGGTTGATGATCAACTCAATGCTACCGCCCACAACATGTTGCACACCGCGGTGACCGATGACTATAGTGACTCCATTGCTCTACTCAAGACCGCCAAGGAAATTTGGGATTGCCTTGAGGAGGCCCTCGAAGGTGATGAAGCAATTCGAAGATCTCGGTTGGCTTTGCTCAAGCAAGAAGTCAACCTATTTGTGAGAAATGAGGGTGAGTCCGCGGAAGAGGTATATCGAAGGTTGAAGTCTCTTGTGCTCAATTTGAGAACCTCTGGGTGCACTTGGGCAAATGATGATTTCATGAAGGACAAGTTCATTGATGCTATGGTTCTCATAGAACATACCATGGTGATGATGATACATCAACGCCCGGACTATCAAAAGTTGACCGCGGCACAAGTTGTATCCACTTTCTCAACTCATGTTCTTTTGGAGACCAAGTCCAAGAAGACCTTTGCCATAGCTCAAGCCACCAAGAACTCAAATCTTGCATTGAAGGCCAAGAAGGTAGTTGCCCAACCCTCAAGGGATGAAGAAGTTGTTGAAGAGACTTGTGAGGAAGATGTTGACACCTCATGCCCAGCAAATGACTTTGCGGAAGACTTGGCTCTCTTGGTCAAGAAATATTCCGGGACCATGGCAAACAAAGGGAAGAATCTGCAAGGAAGATCGTTTGGACGAAGAAAATGCTACAATTGTGATAGCCCAAGACATTTTGTGCACGATTGTCCTTATGAGAGACGTGAAGACAAGTCCGAGAAGCTTGTGCTCAAGAAGAAGAAGTTCACCAAGTTTTCTAAGAGGAAAGATGACAAGGCTCTTGTTCATGAGGAGTATATGTCCGGAGATGAAGATGACGGTGATGATGATCATGTGGGCACGGCCGCCATTGCCATGCATGCCACTACCTCCTCCTCCACCACTGGCCTCTTCGACTCTCCCAACGAGGACAAGCCGTTCACTCATCATTGCCTCATGGCCAAAGAGGTAAAAACAAAGTCCAAATCTCTAAAACCCTTCATCCACACTCCCAATGTTTCATGTGAGATAGTGGAGGATGAGTGTGATGATGGTGTGGATAATGATGAGGAATCCTTGATGGCTTTCATGAAAACTCTTCATGCTGAAGCTCGTGCTCGTTTTAGTGATCTCCTTAAATCACTCGCCGAATGCGATGATTTTATTGAGAACGTTGAAAACCTCCTCATAGAGGAAAAAGAGAGAGTCGAACTCCTTGAGAACGAACTACATGAAGAGAGTGTAATGAGAGCATCACTTGAGGAAGCCTTGTCTTCTCATAAAATTGACCTCGTTAAAACCGATGATGCGTTGCAACTTGCTCTTGAGAACAAAGATGTCCTTAAAGTAAGGGTTGAAAAGCTTCTAGTTGATCACACGAGACTTGTTGAGGAACATGAGCTCCTTGTGACTAGTTCCAAGGTTGTCAAAGGTGACCTCATTGCGCTCACCGAGTCTTATGCTCAACTTAAAGCTACAACCATTAAGGCTCTTACTTCCGTCCCTCATATTGATTTAAATGATGAATCTTGTACGGCTAACTTTGCTCATGATTGCACCTCTCTCCAAGAGGAGAATAAGAGGTTAAAAGCCCAAATTGAGAAAGGGCTTGTGTCGTGCATTCAAGGGGAGAAAAACCTCAATGACCTCTTGAGCAACCAAAAGGATTGTGTTGCCAAGGAGGGAATTGGGTTTGACCCCTCTTCTAAGAAGAAGAAGACCAAGAAGAAGAGCCACAAGAAGAAGATCGGTCCTACTCCTCCTCCCCAACAAAAGATAGCATTTGTTCATGAAGGACACAAGGAGAAGGAGAAGAAAAAAGGGAATGTTGGGGATGGCAAGGTCACTAGGGACAAGGCCATTCCCAAAGAGTTTGCCGGCAAGAACAACCCATCTTATGTCCTCATGAGAGGAGATGATGGTTATACCTTTGCTAAATTTGTTGGCACTAACTATGATGATTATGCTTGGACTATTTGGGTTCCTAAGACCCTTGTTGCTAACTCTCTAGGACCCATTGCAAAATGGGGACCTAAAATCAAAGCTTTATTCTTGTAGGACTATACCTCTAGTGGAACACAGTGGGTGATCGATAGTGGTTGCACCAATCATATGACCGGAGAGAGGGAGATGCTTGTGGAGTTCATTGATTCGCTCAAGGCCACTTCAAACATCTCTTTTGGTGACAATAGCAAGGGCAAGGTATTGGGTTTGGGCAAGGTGGTAATCTCTAGTGATGCATCACTTAAGAATGTCATGCTTGTTCAATCCCTTCACTACAATTTACTTTCTACGATTCAATTGGCACGTGCCGGTTATGATTCTCATTTCGGTGAATTTCATGTGACCGTCTTTAAGAGAAGCAATCTCAAAGTGGTCTTTGTTGGGCATGTTGAAGACAACCTTTACGTGGTTGATTTCTCAAATGAGAAAACTTATCTTGCAACATGTCTAATGGCCAAGGCCGACGTGGGGTGGCTTTGGCACCGTCGGCTAGCACACGTTGGCATCAGAAATTTACAAGCTCTCTTAAAGGGGGAGCACATCCTTGGACTAACCAATGTGTCTTTTGCCAAAGATCGTCCTTGTAGTGCGTGCATTGCCGGAAAACTTCATGAAAAAGCTCATAAGGTGACGACTATCATTACCACTTTGAGGCCTCTCGAGCTCATTCACTTGGATCTCTTTGGGCCTCCATCTTATGATAGTTTGGGAGGGAGGAGGTATTGCCTTGTCATTGTCGATGACTATACAAGATATACATGGGTGTTCTTTCTCAAGACTAAAGATGAAACTCAAGACACCTTCATCAACTTTGCCAAAGAAGCTCAACGTCAACGTAATTGTGAGATCAAGGCAATTCGAAGTGACAACGACACCGAGTTCAAAAATTACACTATGAACGAGTTCTTGAGCGATGAGGGGATCAAGCATCAATATGCCGCGCCATACACTCCCGAACAAAATGGTGTTGCGGAAAGGAAGAACCGGACTCTCATTGAGATGGCAAGGACCATGCTTGACGAGTACAAGTCTCCATACAAGCTTTGGGCCGAAGCCATCAACACCGCGTGCCATGCTACAAACCGGCTTTATCTTCGTAAGCTCAAGAACAAGACTCCCTACGAACTCCTAATCGGGAGAAAGCCTAACGTCAAATACTTTCGAGTATTCGGTTGTAAGTGTTTCATTCTAAATAAGAAATCCCGTTTAGCTAAGTTTGCGCCTAAAACTTATGAGGGCATATTTGTTGTATATGCATCAAACTCTCATGCTTACCGTGTTCTCAACAAATCCACCGGATGTATTGAGGAAACGGTAAATGTGGAGTTTGATGAAGATAACGGTTCCCGTGCGGAGCAAATTGTTCCTAGTGTTGTAGGTGATGAGGCTCCTTCACAAGCTATAAGGACTATGGGGATAGGTCACATTCGTCCATAAGAAACACCCCAAGTCCAAGTAGCAGAAGAAGGAGTAAGAGCCCCTCTTGTGGATTCTCCACAAGGGAAGTCATCACCGCCACCACAAGGTCAAGATGCTATGGGAAATCATGAACCTATCCAAGAACAAGATCAAGTCCCTCATGTTCCCGAGCAAGATCAAGGGCAAGCTCAACCAAATGGCGAAGAACCAATCCGTGAGGCCCAAGGTCAAGCTCTTGATCAAGATCAAGATCAATCCCAACCTCAAGTGTCTTCCACATCATCACATCCAAGTGATCAAGAACTAGAGGTTGTGAAGAGAAGGGTGTCTCCAAGGCTAAAGCATTCTCAAGGCCAAGCTTCTTCCACAAGTTCAAAACCAAGTGAAGAAGAGCTTACCCTCAAAGTGCAAAAAGCGGCCGCCAAGTTAAAGCATCTTCAACATCTCACCGACAACATTTATGGAAGCATCAACAAAGGGGTAACTACTCATAGACGTTTGGCAAACTTTTGTGAACATCACTCGTTTGTCTCTTGTGTTGAGCCCCTTAAGGTTGAAGATGCACTTGACGACCCGGATTGGGTAAATGCCATGCATGAAGAACTCAACAACTTCACCCGCAACAAAGTATTGACTCTTGTGAAAAGACCCAAAGAACATCATAATGTCATTGGAACAAAGTGGATCTTTAAGAACAAACAAGATGAGCATGGACAAGTCACTAGGAACAAGGCAAGGTTAGTGGCACAAGGGTTCACCCAAGTTGAAGGTTTGGACTTCGGTGAAACCTTTGCCACCGTTGCCCGTCTTGAGTCCATTCGTATCTTGCTTGCATATGCTTCACATCATGATTTTAAATTGTATCAAATGGATGTGAAGAGTGCATTTCTTAATGGTCCTCTTAAGGAGTTGGTGTTTGTCAAACAACCTCCTGGTTTCGAAGATCCCGATCACCCCTCTCACATTTATGAACTCCATAAGGCGCTCTATGGACTTAAACAAGCACCTCGTGCTTGGTATGATCACCTTACGGCGTTCTTAAGCGAGAAGGGGTTCCAGATCGGGTTAATAGATTCCACTCTCTTCACGAAGAGGGTAAAAGGAGAATTGTTTGTGTGCCAAATATATGTTGATGATATTATTTTTGGTTCCACTAACCATGCTATTAACATTGAGTTTGAGAATCTTATGACCAAGGAATTTGCTATGGGCATGATGGGAGAGTTGAAGTTTTTCCTCGGATTTCTAGTGAAGCAATTGAGAGGAGGAACCTTCATCAACCAAGCACTTTATATTCAAGACATGCTCAAGAGGTTCAAAATGCAAGATGTCAAGCCCATGAAGACGCACATGCCCACAAATGGCCAACTTAATCTTGATCCCAATGGTAAAGATGTGGATCAAAAGGTATATCGCTCTATGATCGGTTCTTTGCTTTACCTTTGTGCATCTAGGCCGGATATTATGTTGAGTGTGTGTATGTGTGCAAGATTTCAATTCGCTCCCAAGGAGAGCCATTTTTCGGCAGTGAAAAGAATCCTTCGATATTTGGTTCATACCCCAACATTGGGCCTTTGGTATCCCAAAGGAGCAACTTTCAAGTTATTGGGATATTCGGATTCGGATTGGGCCGGAGACAAGGTAGACCGCAAGTCCACTTCCGGGTCATGTCAATTCCTAGGTAGGTCATTGGTAAGTTGGTCTTCAAAGAAGCAGAATTGTGTGTCCCTTTCAACCGCCGAGGCCGAGTACATTGCCGCAGGAAGTTGTTGTGCACAATTATTATGGATGAGGCAAACTTTGATGGATTATGGTGTCAAATGTGACAAAGTGCCTCTATTTTGTGACAATGAAAGTGCAATCAAGATCGCCGACAATCCAGTGCAACATAGCCGAACCAAACATATTGAGATTCGTCATCACTTCATTCGAGATCATGTGGCCAAGGGAGACATTGATTTATTCCATGTCAACACCGAGAAGCAACTTGCCGACATTTTCACCAAGCCACTTGATGAAGCAAGATTCCGTGAGTTAAGGCATGAGCTGAATATCGTGGATATAAGTAACTTGGATTGAGGTTCTTGCATACACACACATACTCTACTAGTATCTTGTTTTAGATGTTGGCACCTAAGTAGGGGGAGATAGCTCAACTAATGAGCTATCTTATCCTACTAGTGCATAAATTGAACAAAATCTTTCACATTAGCCATTTGAAGATGGCATTTGTGCTTCAAAGATGAGTATTGGTCTTGGGCCCAAGGTTCATATCTTCGCGGTGCCATACCAAACAAACTCAAACATGGTGGCTTCGGCCACCGCCCTCCGTTGGAGGTTGGATCGTTTTTTTTCTTTTTTTGTGTGGTTCTTCTTGTCCGTATGTTCGTGTTTCGGTGTGTGTGTGTTTCTCGATTCTCTTCCAGTGCAAGTGCTACACATACTCCTTTCTAGTAGTGTTGGATTTCTTCTGCGACGTGTTCAAAAGTGAGGCGGGAATGCTCTTTGGGGTCTTGGTAAGAATTTGCATTCAGCCATAACCCAACAAGCTTCTTCCTGTCAAAATCCTCTGGATACCCCGTGCCCACGGCCCTTGTACCGTGCGCACGGGGACCCCGTGCCCACGGCCCTTGTACCATGCGCACGGGCCTCCGTGCGCACGGGGTCTGCGGTTTCTGGCCCTGAAGAGGTGGGACGTGGGGGGGGGGGTTGGGTTCTTTCCCACCCAGTCGTCCCCTCCACGCCCTAGATCGCCTCCAGGCCGCCGCTGTCGCCTCCTTGTCGCCGGTGCTCCTCCGTGCGCCGTGGGACTTCGCTGCTCCGTGGAGATCTCCCGGGATGGGGTCCTCATCTGGTATCCCCCTCCCCTTGTCCTTCTTTTCCTCCTTGGATCCTTATTAGTCTAGGGTTTCCTCCTCTACTAGTCTAGGCCAGTCGTCCCTTGTGGTAGACTAGAATCAGATGGGCATTACTGTGGCGGTTCTCCCTGCCGCACTCACTCCCGGATCTCGATCTGGAAGTGGTTGCCGCTGGGCGAACCCCGTGTCCACGGGCCTTGTACCGTGTGCACGGGACCCCCGTGTCCACGGTGGTCAGACCCCCGTGTGCACGGGGTACACAGTTGTGCCAGTCCTATTTCTTCTCTGTCTTCCATTCCTCGCCAGCTTCTCGAGCACTTGTACTTATTTGTGTCTCTCGTGTTTGTTGTGTTTTGTTGCTGTTGTGTTTCAGACTTTGCTGACAAGAGGTCCGAGCTCCGTCGCAAGCGCACCAAGGCAGGTTCCAGGGAATTCACTTTGGCTCCTCGTCAACCGTCCGAAAGCATTGGTCAGGGCTCTGAGCTAGGCCGTGTTCGCCGTGCCGCCTCCAAGCAGCCAGTGATTGAAGCCTCCGAGGATTCAGAAGAGGAGTATGATTGGCAGGAAGATGCTCACTATGAGAACCCCGCAGATGCAGAGATAGAAGATGAGGATGATTCTGCTGATGATGTTGATGAGGAGGAAGGAGAGGAACATGTGCTCCCAGGAGGTCGGAATGTCAAGAATGTACCTCTCTCTAAGTGGACCAAGCCAGAGCTTTGGGCTCGCAGGAAGGATTTCCCCTATGTGCCAAACACTGATGCAGGGGTTGACCCAAGATTCCAGAGTGATTTTCAACACCGTGTGTTCTCTGAGCTGATCATGACCAAGAAAAACAAGTTTGCCCCCCACAAGCAAATCAATGTGGAGGCTCTTCGGGACAATGATCATACCTATCCCGGTGTGTATAATGCTCTTGGGAGGCTTGGCTTGATCCCGTTCGTCGCCTTCCACCATCCGTTCAGTGAAGATCTTGTGATGCAGTTCTTTGCCACCGTATACTTCCACAGTGATGAGGCTCGCACTATGACTTGGATGTCTGGCACATATGAGTGTGAGGCCTCCATGGCCAAGTTCTCTGACATCATTCCGTATTAGTTCTTTGCTGAGGAGCATCCTGAGTATGGCCGTGTTCGTGAGACAGGTAGAGACAAGGATGAGATTGCTTTTGCTTACAAGCCAGACAAGGCCTTCACCACCGGTTCTATCAAACATTTGAAGCCAACCTATGATACTATGCGTCACATTCTTAGGTACACGCTTAATCCTAAGACCGGGGACTCTCACAATCTGAGGAGCTCCATGTTGGACATCTTTGTCTACCTTCATGACAAGAAGAAAGTGGATGTTCTGGACTTCATGTTCTTTGAGATCAGGCAGTGTGTTCAGGAGAACAAGTCATGCATCTATGCTCCATTCATCCAAGCTTTGATTGAGTCTGTCTGTCCCGCCAGGTACATTGCCAAGTACCGCACCTCCTTTCCGAAGCGTGATGCCAACTGGCTTCCGGCTGCTCCTCCACCATATGTGCCTCCCAAGAAGGGGCGCAACCCCAGGCCTGAGGATCGTGTTACCTACACTGAGGGATGTTCATCCTATGTGCGGATTCCGCGTAGCAAAGGGAAGCAGGTTGCTACTGATGCCAGTTTCACCAGAGAGGAGAAGAAGTCTCTTCTGAAGACCGTGAGCAACATGTTCAAAATGTGTCAGTCCATTCAGCGCCGTCAGGTCAAGGAGATCAACAAGGGCAAGCTGGTGAGGCGTCAGAAGAAGGCTGAGCGTGCTGCAGCTGGTGAGGAGGTTGGTCCAGGGTCCGAGGACATCGACAGTGTGGCCACAGCTCGTTCTTTTCCCTTGTGGGGATGGCACTTTGATGATGATGATGATGCTTCGAGCGCACCTCCTCTTGTCTAGAGTTTTGTTAGCATTGCCTTTTCCCTTTTTGTTGTCTTGATGACAAAGGGGGAGAAGTGTTCTATTAGGGGCGTTTGCAGTTGGTTTCAGTTGGGTGAGATCTCAAGGCCTCGTTTGTTTTGGTTGTGTTTATTTGGCTTGAGATACTCTTATTTACTTGCTTTCGCGGTGTGGTCGTGAGCTACCTAGTCTATGTGAGAGACTATCTACTTTATGGAATTTATCTATGCTTATGTTGATATATCTTGTGGAGTATGATCAAGCTTCTATATGCTAGTCTCACGTTTTCTGCTCACCACACTTGCATGTGATCTAGGCACCGTGTTGGGTTTTATTATGTTGATCGCATGCCTTGACAATGTGGATCTAGGGGGAGCCTCATATGTGTGTGCTTGATGCATAATCAAGCAATTTTCCTTGCACATATATAGGGGGGGCTCCTTTGATCAACTATTGTCGCATGGCTGTTTACTTAAGTTGTATCCTATATGCCATGTCCTAACCATATTGTCATCAATGCACCAAAAAGGGGGAGATTGAAAGTGCAAGTATCACTTAGATTATATTTTGGTGTGATGACAATGTGGTTAGTGGAACTAATGTTGGTTGCTAAAGTTATCTCAGGACTTTGGTTCCAAGGTGTCCATTGATGGAGGTGTGCGACCCCCCAGTCCAAAAAGATCAAAGGCGTGGTTACCGGCGACTCGAAGGTTTTTCGTTTTGGTTCGATTTGAGTCGTAGGTAAAACCGCACTATCAAGAGGGGTCTTCATGGAATTCGTGTCGTGTGGGAATGCCTCCAAGACAGATACACCAGCCCTCCTACACCTCCTCAGATATTCCACTTTTTGTGTGCTTTGTCGTGGTGTCCTGTGATGTTTCATCAGAAATCTTCTGGACACCCCGTGTGCACGGGGTCTCTGACCCCCGTGCGCACGGGGTAGTCAGAATATTTCCGGACACCCCATGCGCACGGGGCTGACTTGGCCCGTGCGCACGGGGTACCTCGAAACTCACTGGACACCCCGTGCGCACGGGGCTGACTTGGCCCGTGCGCACGGGGTACCTCGAATCTCACTGGACACCCCGTGCGCACGGGGCTGACTTGGCCCGTGCGCACGGGGTCCAACGGGCAGAAATCCCCTCCCGGCCAAGAACACTATATAAGCCCCCTTCTTCCTCCTCCATCCCCTAACCCTAATGTCTTGTTGAGCTCCTCCATTGCTACACCCCATTTTGCTCACTACTCTCAATCCCTCCACCCAATCTTGTTGAAACTTTGGGGCCCGATCTACACTTTGACCAAACCAAATCGCGTTCCCCGCAACATTCATCCACCATGACTTGTTATTCTTGGAGCTTGGGCTCCTAGGCGGTTAGAGGTTCCTCCGGAAGCTTCCTTGCTTGTGGTGTGCTCCGGAGAAGTTTGTAAAGGTGTGGTGGTCGCCTTCAAGACCAACCCCGAGTGATTCGAGGCTCATCCGTTGGGGGTGACTCGAAGGAGATTACGGTGAGCCTTCGGTGGCGTTCCGCAAGCTTTGGCTCCGGCACCGCTCCAAACGGAGAGTAGCTCTTCCCCAAGGAAGAGTGAACTTCGGGATAAAATCCGCGTCCTCGTCTCACTTGTGGTTAATCCTTTCCCGCACTTTACTTAGCCTTGTATGCTTGTTGGCTTGCTAATTAGTTTGTTGCCTAGCATATTTAGCTTAGAGCTTGCTTGTCATATAGGTTGTGTTCACCTAGTTGCATATCTAGTGAACCCTTTTTATCCGCTAAGCCTTAAAATTGACAAGAAAGAGTAAAATTTGTAGTCTCCTATTCACCCCCCCTCTAGTCGACTGTATCGATCCTTTCAATATCCCTCTAGTCATCTAAATGATCACATGATCCAAATCAACTAAACCATGTCCGATCATCACGTGAGATGGAGTAGTTTTCAATGGTGAACATCACTATGTTGATCATATCTACTATATGATTCACGCTCGACCTTTCGGTCTCAGTGTTCCGAGGCCATATCTGCATATGCTAGGCTCGTCAAGTTTAACCTGAGTATTCCGCGTGTGCAAAACTGTCTTGCACCTGTTGTATTGGAACGTAGAGCTTATCACACCCGGTCATCACGTGGTGTCTCAGCACGAAGAACTTTCGCAATGGTGCATACTCAGGGAGAACACTTATACCTTGAAATTGAGTGAGAGATCATCTTATAATGCTACCGTCGATCTAAGCAACATAAGATGCATAAAAGATAAACATCACATGCAATCAATATAAGTGATATGATATGGCCATCATCATCTTGTGCTTGTGATCTCCATCTCCGAAGCACCGTCATGATCACCATCGTCACCGGCGCGACCCCTTGATCTCCATCGTAGCATCGTTGTCGTCTCGCCAACTATTGCTTCTACGACTATCGCTACTGCTTAGTGATAAAGTAAAGCATTACAGGGCGATTGCATTGCATACAATAAAGTGACAACCATATGGCTCCTGCCAGTTGCCGATAACTCGGTTACAAAACATGATCATCTCATACAATAAAATATAGCATCATGTCTTGACCATATCACATCACAACATGCCCTGCAAAAACAAGTTAGACGTCCTCTACTTTGTTGTTGCAAGTTTTACGTGGCTGCTACGGGCTGAGCAAGAACCGTTCTTACCTACGCATCAAAACCACAACGATAGTTCGTCAAGTTAGTGATGTTTTAACATTCTCAAGGACCGGGCGTAGCCTCACTCGGTTCAACTAAAGTTGGAGAAACTGACACCCGCCATCCACCTGTGTGCAAAGCACGTCGGTAGAACCAGTCTCGCGTAAGCGTACGCGTAATGTCGGTCCGGGCCGCTTCATCCAACAATACCGCCGAACCAAAGTATGGCATGCTGGTAAGCAGTATGACTTGTATCGCCCACAACTCACTTGTGTTCTACTCGTGCATATAACATGTACGCATAAACCTGGCTCGGTAGCCACTGTTGGGGAACATAGTAATTTCAAAAATTTCCTACGCACACGCAAGATCATGGTGATGCATAGCAACGAGAGGGGAGAGTGTTGTCTACGTACCCTCGTAGACCGTAAGCGGAAGCGTTTTATCAACACGGTTGATGTAGTCGTACACCTTCACGATCTGTCCCGATCAAGTACCGAACGTACGACACCTCCGCGTTCAGCACACGTTCAGCTCGATGACGTCCTCGCCTTCTTGATCCAGCAAGAGGGGCGAAGTAGTAGATGAGTTCCGGCAGCAAGATGCGAGTGGTGACGGTGTTGGTGAAGAAAAATCTCCGCAGGGCTTCGCCTAAGCACTACGAAAACTATGACAGAGGATAAACTAGAGGGGACGGGGTAGCCGGCACACGGCTTGGTGTTTCTTGATGTGTCTTGGGTGCTAGCCCTACCCCTCTATTTATATGTTGAGCCTTGGGGTCAAAACTTGGAGTAAAAGCCTCCACAAAGTCAGTTTCACCCGAAAGGCAAGAGTCCTTCTCGGATTCCAGGGCCAGACGCCAGGGTTCCCGGCGGCTGGACCCAGACGCCAGGGACCCTGGCGTCTGGCCCCTGGACACCGCAAAACTTCCTTTTGCACTTTCCAAAAACCTTGTGGGCTTTCCCTTTTGGCCCAGATAAAGTGTTCTCGTGTCCAAACATTTCGGGAAACATCCGGAACCCCTTCCGATGGATTCCGGAATCCTTCCGGAGATCAAACACTACTATCCACATATCAATCTTTACTTCCGGACCATTTCGGAGTTCCTCGTCATATCCGTGATCTCATCCGAAATTCCGAACAACATTCGGTCACCACCATACATAACTCATATAATACTATATCGTCAACAAACGTTTAAGCGTGCGGACCCTACGGGTTCGAGAACTATGTAGACATGACCGAGACACCTCTCTGGTCAATAACCAATAGCGGAACCTGGATGCCCAGATTGGCTCCTACATATTCTACGAAGATCTTTATCGGTCAGACCACATAACAACATACGTTGTTCCCTTTGTCATCGGTATGTTACTTGCCCGAGATTCGATCGTCGGTATCTCAATACCTAGTTCAATCTCGTTACCGGCAAGTCTCTTTACTCGTTCCGTAATATATCATCCCGCAACTAACTCATTAGTTACAATGCTTGCAAGGCTTATAGTGATGTGCATTACCGAGTGGGCCCAGAGATACCTCTCCGACAATCGGAGTGACAAATCCTAATCTCGAAATACGCCAACCCAACAAGTACCTTCGGAGACACCTGTAGAGCACCTTTATAATCACCCAGTTACGTTGTGACGTTTGGTAGCACACAAAGTGTTCCTCCGGTAAACGGGAGTTGCATAATCTCATAGTCATAGGAACATGTATAAGTCATGAAGAAAGCAATAGCAACATACTAAACGATCAAGTGCTAAGCTAACGGAATGGGTCAAGTCAATCACATCATTCTCCTAATGATGTGATCCCGTTAATCAAATGACAACTCATGTCTATGGCTAGGAAACATAACCATCTTTGATCAACGAGCTAGTCTAGTAGAGGCATACTAGTGACACTTTGTTTGTCTATATATTCACACATGTATCATGTTTCCGGTTAATACAATTCTAGCATGAATAATAAACATTTATCATGTAATAAGGAAATAAATAATAACTTTATTATTGCCTCTAGAGCATATTTCCTTCAGTTATCACTCTCCCAGTCTCAACGGCAACTGCAGACCGGGCTTGTTCGGCTATGAAAATTGTCAAGACACGTCCTCGAAGTAAAATGAGAGATGATTTGCTTCGCCATTGCATGATAATTTACATAAAAAAAATTAGCAGCTAAGATGTCTTCCAACGGAATTATTGATATTTTTGATCTTATAGGCAATCGTATAGGCCACTTTAAATTAATAGAAATGTAATGATATTTTTATGTCACTTCAGTCTTCAGCAAAACGTTGTCCTATATCGTGTCTCCGCCCCTGCATGCATGCACACAACCACACAATCTCATGAGCAATATTTAATTCATTAAGCACCGTTCATTAGCATTTAATTAATCACATCGAAAACCAGCGGTCACAGCCATTATCCGAAGGACAACGCAATGTGTTTTATGCAACAATTAGTGACTGTATATTAACGCCCTTTTTTTTTACCTCTTCCATGCTTTACTAGAATTGAATTTTTAAATTGCGGATGCATGCATACAGACCATTCATTCATGCACGTACACTTGTGAACTGCTGCCTTCATACATAAATATAAGGCGTACATAAATATAAGATGATTTGAATATTTCAATAGGGATTACGTACAGACTAGAATGAATGAACAAACTTAGAACACTTGTGGCATTGGTATTACACTTTTAGAAGAAAAAAAATAAAACAAAATCAAAATAGTGAAGTTTTCTAAGGAAGAATGAAACCCTTTAAGAAGAATGAAAATGAAAAAGAAAAAACTTTCAAAACTTGCATACAATTTGCATTGATATTACCCTTTTTGAAATATGCAAAGGATAAGCATATAATAGTGCATTTTTTGCATTCTACTATAATTTTCGCAGTGTATCAAAAATAACGTATTTCCTTTAAGAAGAAAAACAATTAAAAAAACTTGCGGACAACTTTGCACCGAAATTACACTTCATCATAATATGCAAAAATAATCATATAATCATGAAATTTTGGCGCATATTATACAGTATTTGTTTGTATATAGTTACACTCAGCCAAAAACCCACAAAAAAATCAATAAAGGAAAGAAAAAGGGAAAATAAAAGCCCATTGAAACAGAAAACAGAAATATAAAAGTGATGTAAAGATACCCTTACATAGGAAAGAAAATGGTAGAAAGAACTAAACAAAATAATGACAAAATTTGCACATAATCTGTACATAAATTGCGCTTTGTTATAATATGCAAGAATAAACACATAATAGTGAATTTTTTCGCACAAAGAATTTTTTTGAATGAAATAATGAATTTGTAGCATTGGTATTTGACCCATGGTGTCTCCACTTCTCCGGATCAAAATAATGAATTGGAGGTAAAAAAGTGAAAAAAATTGCACACGGTTTGAATAGAAATTGCGCATTTTTATAATATGCAAGAATAAGCACGAATAGTGAAATTTCACAAAAAAAATCCTAAGTAGGAATGAATTAGAGTTATTGTTTTATCCTTAAAGAATAAATAAAATGAAATAAAACATAAATAAAATTAAAATAGTGAGGTTTTTTAAGAAACAATGAATTAATGTCACTGGTTTCCCGTTAAGAAGAAAGGAACTGAAAATAATAAAAATAATAATGAAATATTTTGCAAACAATTTGCACAGGAGTTGCGCATTTTTATAATATGCAGGAATAAAAATATAATAGTGTAATTTTCACAAAAATAAAGTTTCCTGAGAAAAAATGCGGCATTGATATTATCACTAAAGAATAAAGGAAATAAAATAATACTAAAACCGAAATACCAAATTTTTCAAGAAAGAATGAATTAGTGGCTTATGTATTGCTCTTTCAGAAAAAATAAAATGAAATAAAAACTAGAACGCAATCAAAATAATGAGGTATTCTAACGAAGAATGAATTACTAGCATTGATATTACCCTTTAAAAATAAAAATAAAATAGAAACTAAAACAAAATCAAAATAGTAAGTTTTCTAAGAAAAAATAAATTAGTACCATTAGTATTGCCCTTTAAGAAGAAACGAAATTAAATTAATTAATTAGAATAAGGAAGAATGAATCAGTAGCATTATTATGTCCCATTCAAAAATTAAGAAATAAGTTTGCAAATCTTGCACACAACTTCGCTCTTAAATTACACTTGTTTAGTACGCAAACAATAATCATATAGTACTGTGATTTTCGCACGTATTGCAAATTATTTGTGTGTGCACATTACACTCACCCAACATCCCAAAAAGTATCCACAAAATAAAAATAAAACCAGCTAAAAAAGAGAAACAGAAAAACAAAAGCAAAAGCACATAAAAAGAAAAAAAATTAAAAAACAAAGGGAGAGAGAGGAGGGATGGATCACATAGTTAATGGGCTTTGGCCCATAAGGAAATTGACCGACCCAAATAAAGGTCAGTTAATAAAAGAAAGAAGCCCACACAACAAACAACACAGGCCAGGGGAATACGCATGACGAATCTCAAAGAAAAATCTAATGGCCACAAAATCGACTGACCCAAAAATGATATTTCAGTTGACTGAAATGTAGCTAAATGAAAAAATGACTTGCAGAGTTCAATACGTAAACTTGTAGAGGCAGATAATGATTCACGACTTCTCGACGGATCTTTGCGTCGCGCACCGCCATGCACTCGCCTAAAAGCCGCCGCCTTCCTAGCGCTCTGGCGGTCGTGGCGAAGAGAAGAGCGCCTGTGCCGGCCGCCACGGGTGGCGCTGCTGCATCGTTGCCAGACGAGCTCATCTTCGACGTCCTCTCTTGGCTGCATGCCGGTGAAATCCGTATGCCGCTTCCGCAGCATGTCCAGGGGATGAGCACCCTCGTCTTCGATCCGGCCTTTGGGGAAATATCTAGTGATACCACCACTTAGATGCTCCGACGGTACCAATTTGAAAATTTGAAATTTAAATATTCTAAAAAATTTCCAAAACAATTATGTATGTTCACAACACATATGTCTACAACCTCTAAAAATTTCAGATCCAAATTCAAATTATACATTGAGAAACAAAAAAGACAAATTCAACATCAATAGTGTCAATAAAGACAAAAACATGAATAGTATCAAAACCTGCACTATTCATATCTGGATTTGTCTTTTTGGTTTCTCTTTGTGTACTTTGAATTTGGATCTGAAATTTTTAGGGGCTGTATACATATGTGTGGTGAACATTCACGATTTTTTTTCAGAATATTTTGAAACATTTAAAGTTGACTTTTTAAAATTGGTATCATGGGAGCATGAAAGCTGGTGGTATCACCTGGTATTCACCCCCGGCCTTTGTCACGGCGCACAGATCGCGCCACGCCGAGCCGCTTCTCGTCTTCAGCTGCTCGCACGGAAACCGTAACATTAACGCAGGCCTGTAGCTGACGGACATGGACGGCAACGTTGTAGGGACGACGAAAGGTGTATTCGGCACCACCGCACCAGCCGCACCATGTTGGCATCCACGAGCATGGACGACCTCGTCTTGCTCACCGACACCAAATCCGGCGGTGTCCGTGTGATTGACCGGGCCACCGGTAAGGTGCTCCTACACAGCCCAGAGAAGATGCACGACAGCGACGCCGACGACGCCATTTACGGTTTCGGACGTGCCGTCCCGTCCGGCGCGTACAAGGTGCTCCGTCTCATGACCGACGTGCCTTATCGCTGCGAGATACTCACCTTAGGAGGTGACACCGGATGGAGGCCGTCGATGTCGCCCCCAACTTGCTTCCGCTGCAACCGAAACTTCTCCGTCTCTCTCAACCGAAACTTGTATTTCTTGTCCTCGTGGCATAACAATGGCAGCTTGCTTTTTTTTAGCGAAATCTGTACTCTTTATTAAACGTTCAAAGACATGAAAATACAGATGATTTCGGGCAAAGAAGAAAGCCACACATGGCGCCCGGGAGGGAGAGATGCAGCAGCCTTGGCTAAGGCATGAGCCTCTCCATTGTGTCTCCTATTCTCGTGAATGAATTTAACATCACTAAAAGCCTTCCTCTGATGCTTGATATTTTGCAGGACTGGAAAGAACTTGCATGGAGAATCATCAGCTATCCTTGTCACAACTTCGAGGCAGTCTGAAGCCACACATACGGACTGGACGTGGAGATCTGTGGCGAGTGCTAGTGCCTCGCTGCATGCCTGTGCCTCGAGAATTGCCGGGTCTAGAAGGCCTTCGAAGATGATAGCAGAAGCCCCTAGGTAGTTTCCACGTTTGTCTCGACAGACCACTGTAGAAGCACCCTTGTCCCCGATTTTAGAAAACCTCCGTCCGCATTTATCTTGGCGTCGTGGGCTTCTGGCGGTAACCATGCAGGCTGCGCTGGCTGCCCCGTTCTCTAGAAATTACATGCAGGCCCTTAGGCATTGCATGCAGGCCCCTGGAAGTTGCATGCAAGTCCTTTGATTGAGTGTGCAGATCCTTGGTGCATGCCCCCCTCTCTGGGATTTGGTCAAGCTCCGCCATGAACTTGTTTACAAAAACATGGGTACTAAGAGGGCTCTGGAACTGGCTGTCATGAATAGCTCGGCGTCTCGCTCATCAAATTGCCCACATCATTACGAGCACACGCGCGAGGGCTGCCGTCGGTAGGGTATCCACCAGCCAAAACATCCACAACTTGGCATCGTCCGTTCGGTTGGAGATGATTGTTTCAGTGATTTCTTCGTCAGCAAGTGCCCAAACACAGTGCGCCATATGTCAGTCAAAAAGAGAATGGCGCCATGTATCCACCTCCGCATGACATAGTGAGCATTCAGCAGAGTCGGCCATGCTTCTGTGCTTGCGAACAGCCCCTGTGGGTATAGAAGTTTTCGCTAGTCTCCAAGCAAAGACCCGCACCTTTGAGGGAACCTGTGCTCCCCATAGCTTGGCCCATGAGCGGCTGTCCGCTTTGCCGTTAGAATGCCCGTCGTTGTGTTCAAGCCAGTCTGTACGCTGCTGCTTTGTCGAGGCGAGTAGCCTATACGCTGAGCTTACTGTGAATATCCCCTTTCGATCATAATGCCAAGTCCTCCTGCATTTTGCTGCTAAGGGGGATGTTGAGGATTGCCTCCATATCCATCGGGTACAAATGTTCCTGGAGCATTGCCCGTTTCCATGTGAAAGTGACAGGGTTTGTTAGTTCTGAAACCAGTTGAGGAGGGTCCGGAGATTTTGGACATACCGGCCGCAGCTTGAAATCGCAGGGAATCCAGTTGTCGTGCCAAATATTGGTGCCTTCTCTCGATCAGATACGCTTCACAAGGCCAAGCTTTAGTGCGTCCCGCCCTTCAACTATGGAGCGCCATACTTGTGATGGGTTCTTGCCCACTTCTGCTTCGAGGATTGAAGAAGACAGATAATATATTGCTTTAAGTATCCGAGCGCCGAGGGAGGTAGGCTGAGTCAGGAGTCGCCAGGCTTGCCGGGCGAGTAGCGCCAAGTTGAAGAGCTCAATATCTCGAATCCCATACCTCCCATGCACTTTGGTTGTGACATGACTTCCCAAGAGACCCAAGCAGTCTTTCTTTCTCCTTTCTTTGATCCCCACCAAAATTTCCTCAACAAACCATTGATATGCTGGCATAAGCCCCGTGGTAATTTGAAACAAGCCATAGAATATGTAGGAATTGCCTGAGCAACTGATTTAATTAGCACTTCCTTGCCACCAGCGGATAAAGATTTCTCCATCCATCCTTGCACATGCTTCCATATTCGATCCTTTAGGTATTTGAAAGACCCTTCCTTAGCTCTCCCCACATCTGCCGGAAGACCAAGGTACCTATCACTCATTTTGGACCTCTAGGATCTGTTTGACTTCATGCTTCAGAGAGTCCGTACAACCCTTGCTAAAAAATATGGATGACTTATCCTTGTTGATGCGGTGGCCAGAAGCATCACAATAGTGGCGCAGCAAAGAGTCCACCCTCAACGCCATCTCAGGTGTAGCATTAAAAAATAGGAGACTATCATCGGCAAAAAGCAATTGATTTACCTCGGGAGCGTCCTCTGCCACCTTAACACCCCGCACACTTTCATTCGGATCATCCTATTTCAGCAAACAAGAGAGACCCTCGGCTGCCAGCAGGCATAGATATGGAGATATTGGGTCACCTTGTCTGAGGCCTCGTGATGGCTTGAACTCCTCTTGCTTTTCACCGTTGAAAATGACAGAGAAAGAAACTGAAGTAAGACACCTCATAACAATCTCGGTGAAACGTGGACTAATGCCCAATTTTAGCATCACCCGTTCGAGATAATTCCACTCGATTCTATCCTATGCTTTCATCATATCAAGCTTCAAAGCACAGAATCTGTTACCCTTTAACTTCCTCGTCTTCATATAGTGAAGACATTCATAAGCAGAGATGAAGTTATCTGTGATAAGACGTCCCAGTACGAATGCTGATCGTTCCTCAGAGATGATGTCGGGGAGAATAAGCTTGAGCCGATTAGCCAGAACCTTAGATGCAATCTTGAAGATCACATTATAGAGACTGATCGGTCGAAACTGTCCTAGATTTTTTGTACTTGCGATCTTGGGGATTAAAACAATGAACGTTTGATTTATCTCCTCCGGGGAATCCTCTCCCTTTAGAACACGGAGCACCATATCAGTTACTTCATCACCACACAACTCCCAGTGCCTCTGAAAAAAGTGTGCAGGAAAGCCATCGGGTCCCGGGGCCTTGGTAGGAAACATTTGAAACAGCGCCGCTTTCACTTCAGAGTTGGTATATGGAGCATTGAGCATATTGTTCATGGCTGCATCCACCCTAGGTGGTATATGAGATAAAACTTCCTCGATCCCAATTGTATTTTCAGAAGCATAAAGGTTACCGTAGAAACTAGTAGCTGTTGGAAATATGAGCAATTTACCAAATGATTTTATTAACAGAAATATTAGATAAAGCATGACTAATATAACAGTGACAAAACTAGTCATGCGATCTGACAGAAAGAAGGTAAATAACATCTGCATATAGGAACTGTAACCAAGTTTATCTAGAGCAGACAGTAGGACAAGTTTCATATATGAAGCAGAGTCTATCATATCTAGGGCAAACAGTAGAACAAGAAACTGTAGCAGAACCTCTAATAGAAAGAGGAAAAACATGTACGGGACAGTAGCAGCAGAGGCACTGGACTTGGGGTCGACATCCTCTCCAGCCATGTAGTTGATGAGGTTGTCGACGTCGGGAAAGAAGTCGTCGTCGGGGAAGTAGTCGTCGGAGTCCGTGATGAAGTAGTCAGTAGTCGCGCGGAGTGCTCCCCAAAAACCTTATCACCCTTCTCCCGTACAGGACTCAAAGAGGTGTGGTTTCGGAGGCCTACTGTCCCGACTCGCGGTGCATGCCGCAAGCCGGGATGAGGAAGACAACAGCAGCACAGAGATTGGAACCGGTGGCGAGAGGAAGGAGAAGTTCTGGTGTGTTTCTCTGAGAGGAGCGACCTCCCTTTTATAGGCGTAAGAGAAGGAGGCGAGAGGCTGCGCCGGGAGCTGAAGGGAACGCGCGAGATGAAAAAAATAGGTAGCAGCCGAAGGGTGCAGCGTTCGTATTCAATGTCCACTACAGCAAAAACTTTCCAGCTCCCGAGTGACCTTTCGTATACCCGTAGTGCGTGGCAAAAATTTGGAAATCGGCTCATTCCCGCAACCCGTGGCGCGTCGTGACGAGGCGTGGCGTGGTGAGGCGGGTGGCGGAGGAGGAGCGCGCGTGGATATCCCTCTTGTTCTCATGCTCATACAAGTGGGGAAAGAACCTCCCTTATAAGGAGGTCCAACTCCCACTAAACTAGCAATGTGGGACTAAACTTTAGTAGTATCCCTTGCCTTGCACAAATGGGCTAAGTGGGCCTCTAGGATTTATTAGCAATTTCTGAAATAGTTATTGGGTTGCCCAAAATAGACTAAATTCCAGCAATCCCCCACCAGATCCCAGAGGCACACAGAAATTGGCCTTTGGTTCCAAAACACTGTTTTATATACCGGTACTGCAGTGGAGACTATTAAGTTGAACTTCCACCTAGAACTCTATGCTACACTAGTAAGCAACTTGAACAGTGGACTGGGCCTTGAACTGCAAGTTTTCTGCGAATCTAGCTTCACATAAAGCCTTGACCGATACGTGGCTACCGTGGGTCTTCCCCGCGGGTGGAGCTTATGCGTCATACTCCGAGACCTTTCATGAGTTTACTATAGAGAACCCTACTCTCATAGATTGCGACGTTTGACAATCAGACTCATATAGGTGTGTTCTTCAAAAGATGTTCTGCAGGACAACATCTCTGCTTAAATGAGCCACTTAGAACACATTAAGATATACATCAACCTGCCATGCAGTTTTAGGAGAGTATTGCATCTTCATGGAGTGGTATTGTTTAATAGTAAGGATACTCTCCTCTCAGTTGACCAACAGCTTGTCTTGCACATCTAATTCACGGGATCTCCGATCACAAAGAATAGGTTACCACTGTGAACAACTCATATTGTGGGTTTCATACCCATCTCCCTCGATGCATTATCTATCACATTACGTGATAGACCCTTAGTAAAAGGATCTGCCAGATTTTTAGACGTTTGGATATAATCCAATGCAATAACTCCGGAGTTTTTCATTTTCCTGACAGACTTTAACCTTCTCTGAACGTGTCTTGATGAGTTCATGTTATCCTTTGAGCTGCTCACTTTCGTGATCACAGTTTGATTGTCGCGGTTCATAAGGATACCCGGTACGGGTTTCTCAACAACCGGCAAGTCATTCAAGAGCCGACGAAGCCAATCTGCTTCGACCGTAGCTGTATCTAGTGCTGTGAGTTCTGCTTCCATTGTTGACCTCGTTAAGATGGTCTGCTTGCAAGACTTCCAAGAAACAGCGCCACCTCCATGAGTGAATACATAACCGCTCGTGGCCTTTATCTCATCAGCATCTGAGATCCAATTTGAGTCACTATACCCTTCAAGCACCTTTGGGTGCCCAGTGTAGTGAATTCCATAATTCGCAGTGCCTTTCAAATAACGCAAAACTCTCTCTAGAGCTTTCCAATGCACATCTCTTGGTTTTGAGACAAACCGACTCAGTTTGCTAACAACAAAAGAGATGTCAGGTCTTGTAGCACTGGCTAAGTACATAAGCGAGCCAATAATCTGAGAATATTTCAATTGATCTCTAGCAATTTTTGATTCTTTCGAAGTAACACACTTGCATCATATGGTGTTGGAGAGGGCTTGCAGTCACTATAACCAAAGCGACTCAAGATCTTTTCCACATAGTGAGATTGAAGCAATGTAATCCCACCATCACCGTCTCCTCAACAACTTGATGTTCAGAATGACATCAGCCACTCCTAAATCCTTCATCTCAAAACAGCGAGATAGAAAGTCCTTGACCTCCTTAATGACATTCAGATTTGTTCCGAAAATCAGTATGTCATCAACATACAAGCAAAGGATAACTCCCTCGCCCCCACCATGGCGATAGTACACACATTTGTCAGCTTCATTTACAACAAAGCATGAAGCTGTTAAAGTTCTTTCAAACTTCTCATGCCACTGTTTGGGTGCTTGCTTGAGTCCATACAAAGACTTCAGCAACTTGCACACTTTTCTTTCCTGACCATCTAGTACAAACCCATCTGGTTGTTCCATATAAATTTCCTCGTCCAGCTCTCCATTTAGGAAAGCAGTCTTAACATCCATTTGATGAACGAGAAGACCATGTGAGGCAGCTAGTGAAAGTAGAACTCGAATAGTGGTCAGTCGAGCCACAGGTGAGTAAGTATCAAAGAAGTCTTCACCTTCCTTTTGGATATAACCCTTAGCCACGAGCCGAGCCTTGTACTTTTCAATAGTACCATCAGGCCTAAGCTTCTTCTTGAATACCCATTTGCATCCTATAGGTTTGCACCCATAAGGACGATCAGTTATCTCCCAAGTTTCATTCGTCAAGATGGAATCCATCTCGCTACGAACTGCTTCCTTCCAGTAGTCAGCATCTTCAGATGCATAGGCCTCTGAAATAGAACTGGGAGTGTCATCTATGAGATACACAAGAAAATCATCACCAAAGGACTTTGCAGTCCTCTGTCTCTTGCTCCTAGTAGGAACTTCATTGTTCTCCTCCACAGGACTTTCAAAGTGTTCCATCGAAATGGCAGGTTCGGTAATTGTAACTGGTTCCTGATTCGATGAACTAGGCATCTCCTGATTAGATGAGGTAGCCATATCCTTCATGGGAAAGATATATTCAAAGAAAGTTGCATCATTTGACTCCATGATCGTACCGACATGCATGTCAGGTACCTCAGATTTTACAACCAAGAATCTATAGCCAATGCTATGAAAAGCATATCCCAGGAAAACACAATCCATAGTCTTTGGTCCAAGCTTCCGCTTGGAATTGGAACATTGACTTTCGCCAAACAACCCCATGTTCGTAGATAAGAAAGTTTTAACCTTTTTTCTCCCATTCCTCGAATGGAGTTATCTCTTTGTTCTTTGTGGGAACTCGGTTTAGGACATGACATGCCGTCAATATCGCCTCCCCCCACCATGCCTTGGAGAGACCCGATGTGTCTAACATGGCGTTAACCAAATCAGTTAGAGTACGGTTCTTTCTTTCGGCTACCCCATTTGACTGAGGTGAATAGGGAGGCGTCCTCTCATGGATTATACCATGTTCCGCACAAAAAGCATCAAATTCATTGGAAAAATACTCTCCACCACGGTCGGACCTAAGCCTCTTGATTTTTTGATCAAGTTGGTTTTCCACTTCAGCTTTATAGATCTTGAAAAAGTTCAAAGCCTCATCCTTAGATTTTAGAAGATACACACGGCAGTATCTAGTGGAGTCGTCAATTAACGTCATGAAATATTTCTTTCCACCTTTTGTCAAAACACCATTCATTTCACATAGATCTGAATGTATGAGCTCTAGTGGTGCAAGATTTCTCGTTTCCGCAGTCGTGTGAGACTTACGAGGTTGCTTAGCTTGCACACAAACTTGACACATAGATCCCTTGACGGTGGTGAAACTAGGGATTAAGTTCAACTTCGCTAGTCGCGACATGCAACCAAAGTTAACATGACAAAGACGTGAATGCCACACATTTGATTCACAATTGTTGCAAACATGATTAACAACTTTATTGCAAACGTCTGACAAGGATAAACGAAACAGGCCTCCTGAGTCATAGCCTTTACCAACAAAGGTTCCATACTTGGATATTACAAATTTATTCGACTCAAAGACAAGCTTGTATCCATCTCTACACAGAAGAGATTGGCTAACAAGATTTTTATTGACGGAGGGGACATAATGCACGTTCTTCAGCCGCACGATCTTCCCCGAAGTAAACTTCAGATCGACGGTGCCAACACCACGAACAAAAGCACTTGAACCGTTGCCCATCAGCACGGTTGAAGTTCCTACGGTCTGATAAGACGAAAACATGGAAATATCACCGCATACATGCACATTAGCACGCGTGTCAATCAACCGGTTAGGAGAATGACATACTGAAAGAATAGTGGGAAATATACCATACCCAGCATCCTTCATGTCAGTGTCTCCAATGACAACATTAGCGGTCTTGCCGCCTTTCCCAGGATGACGCTTGTCATAGCGATTAGGGCAACTAGGAGCCCAATGATTAGGATCCCCACACACATGACAAGCACCTTTCTTCTTGTCATTCTTCTTCTTGAAGTTCGTGTGTTGCACAGCCTTGTTCTTCCCATCAAACTTTGCTTTACCATCAAACTTGCCCTTGTTCTTGAACTTGTGGGGCTGGAAGTTCTACTTCTGTACCACATTGGCACTAGATCCTTCCTCAATACCTCGAGCATGTGTGTCCTTTGCTCTCGCCTTTTCTTCCACATCAAGAGTGCCAATGAGATCCGGGACGGAAAACTCCTGCCTCTTATGCTTCAGCAAGGTAGCAAAGTTCCTCCACGAAGGAGGAAGCTTAGTGATGATACCTCCGGCAACAAACTTGTCCGGTAGCATACAACTGAAGTGCTCAAGTTCTCTAGCAAATGACTGTATCTCATGAGCTTGCTCAACCACGAGCGCTCTTCAGTCATCCTGTAATCATAGAATTGCTCCATGATGTACAGCTCAGTGCCAGCATCCGAGACCCCAAACATGGCCTCGAGTGCATCCCACATATCTTTTCCATTATCAATTGACGCATAAGCATCAACTATGTTCTCATCAAGAACACTCAAGAGAGCAGCCTTAAACAGAGTATCCATTTTCTGAAAAGCTTGTGCCTGTTGAGCATCAAGCTCTCCTTCAGGTTTGCCAAGAGTGGCGTCATAGCAACTCATGGTTTGAAACCATAAGACTGCTCTCACGCGCCACCTCTTATAGTGGATACCCTCAAACATAGGAGGTCTCATGGAAGCAGCAAAACCACTCGGGGTAAATTGCCTATAATAAGGTTTTTGGATTGTTGGAAATATGAGCAATTTACCAAATGATTTTATTAAAAGAAATATTAGATAAAGCATGACTAATATAACAGTGACAAAACTAGTCATGCGATCTGACAGAAAGAAGGTAAATAACATCTGCATATAGGAACTGTAACCAAGTTTATCTAGAGCAGACAGTAGGACAAGTTTCATATATGAAGCAGAGTCTATCATATCTAGGGCAAACAGTAGAACAAGAAACTGTAGCAGAACCTCTAATAGAAAGAGGAAAAACACATACGGGACAGCAGCAGCAGAGGCACTGGACTTGGGGTCGACATCCTCTCCAGCCATGTCGTTGATGAAGTTGTCGACGTCGGGAAAGAAGTCGTCGTCCGGGAAGTAGTCGTAGGAGTCCGTGATGAAGAAGTCAGTAGTCGCGCGGAGCGCTCCCCAAAAACCTTATCACCCTTCTCCCGTACAGGACTCAAAGAGGTGTGGTTTCGGAGGCCTACTGTCCCGACTCGCGGTGCACGCCGCAAGCCGGGATGAGGAAGACATCAGCAGCACAGAGATTGGAACCGGTGGCGAGAGGAAGGAGAAGTTCTGGTGCGTTTCTCTGAGAGGAGCGACCTCCCTTTTATAGGCGTAAGAGAAGGAGGCGAGAGGCTGCGCCGGGAGCTGAAGGGAACGCGCGAGATGAAAAAAATAGGCAGCAGCCGAAGGGTGCACCGTTCGTATTCAATGTCCACTACAGCAAAAACTTTCCAGCTCCCGAGTGACCTTTCGTATACCCGTAGTGCGTGGCAAAAATTTGGAAATCGGCTCATTCCCGCAACCCGCAGCGCGTCGTGATGAGGCGGGCGGCGGAGGAGGAGCGCGCGTGGATATCCCTCTTGTTCTCATGCTCATACAAGCGGGGAAAGAACCTCCCTTATAAGGAGGTCCAACTCCCACTAAACTAGCAATGTGGGACTAAACTTTAGTAGTATCCCTTGCCTTGCACAAATGGGCTAAGTGGGCCTATAGGATTTATTAGGAATTTCTGAAATAGTTATTGGGCTGCCCAAAATAGACTAAATTCCAGCAGTAGCCATGCTCGCCATCTCTTGTTCATCCGTGCACATCGTGCCATCTGCACGCTGTAATTCACTGATGCGGTTTTTTGCTTTCCTTGCACTAGCCTTCCTTTGGAAAAATTGTGTATTATTGTCTCCCTCCGCAAGCCACTGTATGTGCGCCCGCTGTCGCCACATAATCTCCGCCCGTAAGCACAGCTCGGCCATTCTGGCTTCAACGCGCTCCTCTTCCGGTGACGGGCCAACACGGTCTGGCAGCGCACGCAGTTCCACAAGCTGTAGACGTAGCGACCGCAGCTCCGACCTGACCGCCCCAAACGTAGTTCGGCCCCACTTTTGCAATGTCCTTGCTACAGAGGCCAATTTATCAAAGAGCGCCCCAACAGTTTGGGCCTTACCTGTAGAGTTCCAAGATTCCGCGACCACGTCACCAAATCTCGGATCGCGTTCCCACATGCACTCGTACCTAAACCGCTTCTGCTTTGCTCGGACACTCGTAGCAACGAGCTCCGTTTCCAGTAATATAGGGCAGTGATCAGACTTTGCCGCAATTATATGTTCAACCGTAGCAAAGGGAAAAAGAGTAGACCAGTAGGCCGAACCCAAAGCTCTATCCAACCGGACTCTGCAAAAATGCCCTCCTGCCACTTTCTTCTCCCAAGTCCAGTCCAGACCGTGGTAACCCAGATCAGCAAGCCCACAGACATCCACCGCTTCTCTGAACGCTTCAATCTGTGCACTGTCACGCTCATTTGGGCCAAATTGTTCCTCGGACCGCAAAATCTCGTTAAAATCCTCAATGCACATCCATGAAAGAGTGTTGTCTCCTCTCAACCTTTTCATTGTGTTCCAAGTTTTGTACCTGAGGGATCTCGTTGCTTCCCCGTAAAAACATGAAAGGTGCCACTGTTCCTTCTCTGTTTGAAGCACCCAAGCATCCACATGATACTCCGAAAAGTTTTTTATTGCAACATCAACCGAATTTTTTTAGAAGATACAAATGCCTCCACTCCGACCACTACTGCCAACACCAAAACTGAAATCAAAACCTAAGCGTGGAGGCGGGAGATCGAAGGCCCGCCAGGCCCGCTGCATTGGACAACGGCCCGCCGCATAACCGAGCTCAGTGGTGCTGTATGCATGGTTGTGCTGGAGAAGCCCAAGAACTATTACGGACCAGCGAGCTATCTCGGACGTGCCAACATCTGGCTCTTAACCAATTCAGTCAAACAGACATGGATCAAGGCGTACACGATCCCTGTTTCCCCATACACCTATGAATACATTCCTTTGAGGGTGACACCTGACGGTGGTAAACTGATCTTCTACTATTTTAGCCACGAACAAGTAAAAGTACTTCAAGTCTACGATCCTCACACGGAAATATGCACGACAATGCGTAAGCTAGTCTACATCGTCAAAAACATTGGCGTCTGCAGCTTGCGCTAGGACCGTTTCATCCCGGCCACTATCTAGTTAATGCTGATGTAGCTGAGATCACTTTTTAAGTGTTTTTTCTATAACTAGCAAATGTTAGTTGTCAGCTGTTAGTGTCCACGTTGAAACATAGAAAGATACTTTTTTTTTTTAGAAATGGAGGAGGACCCCCGGCCTCTGCATCTGGACGATACATGCAGCCACTTTATTAATTATTCACACAAGACCTTACAAAGTCATACAACAGTAAGACTGAAGCCACCGTCTAGGCAACAAAAGTGTCGCTACTCCTATCCAAGTGATGAAGGGATGCTGATAGTCTGGACCGAGTACAACAGACCTCACAGCCAAACCTAACATCTAAGACATGAGGTCTCATCCAGGACGCCTGCCGGGTATGGGTCACCTACCAGTCCGGCGCACTCCTCAACCAGGACGCCTGCTGGGTCTGAGGCCGCCGCAGCCACCTGCCACCAATCCATCTTCAGAGCTGTACTGCTGCATCTACATTGCCCGGTCTAGCTGCCGTCGACGCCACCACGACGCCAGACCGCGTCACCCTCCTGCGCGAGTCCATCTCCGCGCATCGGACGTAGAGTCACCACAGCGCCATGCCGCCAAGACCCGCCGCCATCAATGAGTGAGATGCCGCACCGCTCCACCAAAGAATCCGTCCTCTGGTCCTGCATCCAGCCGCTGCTCAAAAAACGATGCTCCCATGAGGGAAAACGACGCCCCAAAAGCACCGCCATCGTCCGATCCGGAAACTCCGGATCAAGGTTTTCACCCTGAGCAGCGCAAGCAAGTCGACAGAAGCTGCAAAGGCGATGTCTTCAACAAGATAACGACGCGAAAACGCCGCCATCGCCCACCATGACCCGAGTCATAGCACGGTTTTCACCGGCAGCCGCGTCTCCCCACTGTACGCCGGGACTGGATGCGAGAATCCACAACCATCTAGCCGACCACCTCCGGCGAAGAAGATGGCCACCACCTCCACGCCAAGGGCCGGAGCCCCCGACGTCCTCGTGCCGCGTGCCTAGTCCAGAGGCCGCTTGCCGCGCCGGAACAAAGGATGCACACGACGGCTCGAAGAACAACCATCCAGATCCGAATGGGATCCAGATCGGACACCCTAGCCGCCGACGTGATCTCTTCGTCGCCGGCACCAGCACGACAACCCTGGTCGCCACCGGCCTGCGCCATCGCCCTTGGATCGGCCAGAGTGGGTCGCCGCCACCCAGATCCGATCGCCGGCCGAGGAAGATTGCCGCCGCCGCTGCGGCCCGCAGGCTTAGCCTGCAATGCCCTCGGCGGCGGCGGCGGGAGGAGAGGGAGGCTGGCGGGGAGGAGAGGGAGGCCCGGCAGGGAGGCCCGGTGCGGCGCGGCGCCGCCGCACGGGGGGAGGAGCGCACGGGGAGCTTCAAGGCTTGAGTATGTGACTTTTCATAAAAATGGGGGAGAATTTCACTTCCCCGGCCTCTGCACCAACTAGGGATGCATACGGCCATTTTAGTATGAGTACCAAGATAAACATGATCCTCAAATTTTTTTTAAATGAGTATCAAGATATTTTTTGATGAGTGGTTCCACCACACACCAAACTTAATCCTCAATAAATGGGGAAAACCCCTGTGCATCACCTATCAATTCTAGGAATTGAACTCGGGTCGTTAGGCTGCACAACCGCATGCCCAACCACTGAGCCAAGGCTCCAGGTATGATGAAAATGGGGGAGAATTTCACTTCCCCGGCCTCTGCACCAACTAGGGATGCATACGGCCATTTTAGTATGAGTACCAAGATAAACATGGTCCTCAGAATTTTTTTAAATGAGTATCAAGATATTTTTTGATGAGTGGTTCCACCACACACCAAACTTGATCCTCAATAA
The DNA here is from genome assembly GCF_018294505.1 of Triticum aestivum. Lineage (NCBI taxonomy): Eukaryota > Viridiplantae > Streptophyta > Magnoliopsida > Poales > Poaceae > Triticum > Triticum aestivum. Next base: position 42,173,707 of record NC_057811.1, on the reverse strand, counting down.
ATGGGGGAAAACCCCTGTGCATGTGTTTTCAGCTAACCACCAACATAATCGTTCATTTTTTCGTTTATCACTTTAGATGCTTATGAATATATGTGAGTATCATCGTTGTGTAGGCATGTAAAATATTCATATCAGCATATGTTTATCACTTTAGATGCTTACAAGAATTCTGGGAAGTCATCAAACAGGATGTTATGGCTCTGTTTGATGATTTCCATGCAGGTAACTTAGACATATATAGGCTAAATTTTGCCATGATTACCCTCATACCTAAGGAAGAAGATGCTACCAACATGAGGAAATTCAGGCCAATCAGTTTGCTAAACTGTATTTTTAAAGTTTTCACAAAGGTCCTGACTAACAGGCTTGCTGTTGTTATGAACTTCCTCACCTCCAGTAATCAGTCAGCTTTCATTAAAGGGAGATATATCCTTGAAAGTGTAGTGACTGCACATGAGGTTTTGCATTCTACTTATCATTCTGATAACTCAGGTCTTGTGCTTAAGCTAGACTATGAGAAAGCCTTTGATAAGGTTAATCTAGATTTCTTGTTGGATATTCTTCATAAAAGAAATTTTGGTCCTGTATGGATTAAATGGATTCATCAAATCACACATATGGGCTCTGTTGGGGTCAAAGTCAATGGGGCTGAAAGTGATTTCTTCATAACCAACAAAGGGCTAAGGCAAGGGGATCCTATATCCCATTTACTCTTTAACCTTGTTGTAGATGTGCTAACTAGAATACTCATTAAAGCATCCTCTCATGATCTGATAAGAGGGCTCTGTTCTGAACTCATCCCTGGAGGGGTGATTTGTCTGCAATATGCAGATGATACCATCCTCTTTATGGATGAGGATGAATCTAAAGCTGCTAACCTTAAAAAGATCTTGACCTGCTTTGAGAAAGTCTCAGGTATGAGAATAAACTATGCTAAGAGTGAACTCATACCTCTAGGTATTGGGGAGGATGAATTAACTCCCTTTGTTAATATCTTTGGATGTACTGTGGGTACATTTCCAATAAAATACCTAGGAATTCCATTACATTATGATAAACTGAGGAGACAAGATATTCAACCTCTCATTGATAAGATTTTGAAGAGGAAGGCTGGTTGGAGGGGGAAATTACTGTCCTACTCTGCTAGACTAACCCTCATTAAGGCCTATTTGGCTAGCATTCCTGTGTATCTGCTGTCCTTCTTTAAGTTCCCTAAATGGGCACTAGACTTGATTAATAGTCAACTAGCTCATTGTCCATGGAGTGACTTTGAGGGAAACAGGAAGCTTCATCTGGCCAATTGGCATTTGGTCTGTATGAAGAAAGAACATGGAGGCCTAGGGGTCCCTAATATTAGAGATCTCAATTTATGTCTGTTAGGTAGTTGGGTCAAAAGATATGCCCATGATGAGGGTAAGATCTGGAAAACCATCATAGACAAAAAAATACATTAGGAATGCTCCTAATATATTTGCTTGTAGACCACAAGCTCACTCTAAGTTTTGGCAGGGGGTTATGTGGGCTGCTAAGGCACTTAAATTTGGTTATAGATGAGCAGTAGGAAATGGGAGGAAAACTAGATTCTGGTAAGACATATGGTTTGGTACCTCTCCTCTCTCTGTCCAGTTCTGGCCATTATATTCCATTTGTCATCAACAGTGTGTGACAGTCTTTGATGTTTGGGATGGGAGTAATATCAAACTTACTTTTAGGAGGGTTTTTACCCCTGCTATGATGAAAGAGTGGTACTGCCTTGAAAAAATCATAAAAGGGACTGCCCTCACTGGAGATGAGGATGCTATGGTTTGGCAATATGAATAGGGGATTTACTCTTCTAGTTCTCTGTATGCATCATAAATTTTAGAGGAGTAAAGCCCATCTTTATACCTTCTGTTTGGTCTATTGTTGTGCCACCCAGAACTCAAGTATTCCTCTGGCTTCTGGCACACAATAAACTGATGACTAAAAACAATTTGCTTAAAAGAGGGATTGATAAAAACCCAGTGTGTCTATTCTGTTCTGAACAGGAAATAGTAGACCACTTGTTTTTTGACTGTGTGGTAGCACTGGAGTGAGGTCTCCTCTTTTTTTCAGTCGAATTAGGGTCTAACTATTTTTCCATTGCCAAGTTTTGGCCAGCAAACAAGAAACGTGAAGTGTTGAATGCCTTTTGCGCATGTGCCTTGTAGAGCCTGTGGAAAATCAGGAATAAACATGTATTTGACAATGCTATCTGGTCTGACACTAAACAGATTTGGTGGCTGGTCTGGAGGACCCTCAAGAGGTGGATGGTTTTGTACACCGAGGACTCGCTGGAGAAAATGCAGAAGATCTCGCACTGGATATCCTGCATCCTCAAAGACCCCCCCCCCCCCCCCCCCCCCCGCGTTGACTATGGGATGAAGGGTGACCTGATGGACACTGGAGGTGTCACTCAGGCCTCCTTTCCAAACTGGCTTTGGGGATACGCAAGGATTGCTTCCGGAGCTCAGACATCTCTAGGCCGAGCAGGACACCAGTGAAAAAGTCAACCCAGGCGACCTCAAGCCCAGCCTCGCCCCTTGACTGGCCTGGCACGCCAACACAACCTCTCAAGAAGATGAAGGGAGAGATCCTGGAGCAGATCAAGGAGGTTCGCCTGATGCTCGCTGCTGAAGACAAGAGGGTGTTGGCTGATGTGGGTGGTCCGCAGTGACCCTGTAGTGACTTCGCTTCTTAGTTTTCATCCTTTAGATCTCGAGAACTGCTACACGTACTACTAATTTTGTATGATGTACATACGACAGTGGTCAGCAGCCGTTCGATCAGTTGGATGGACGAGTAAGATCATGTCGTACGAAAATCATATGCACTGTTCATCGTATGCACAGCAATTTCGTTAGATCTCTATGGGGCGATATGTCCTCAGTATTCAATAAGGGTGAAAACATGTACTAGGCTGTAGGCCTTTTTGTTTTTTGTCTCTCGTCGTGGCTGTCTGAACTGTTGGCTTCATTTAGCTACAAGGACGGCATCGTCTGTTTCGGACGCGCCGTCATGTCCGGTGCGTACAAGTTGGTCCATCTCGTGAGTAGCAGTTCTTGTATTATACTTTTTCATGCTTGGTACAAAATAGTGTGACCTTTTGAAGAAATGCATCCCACGCATTAGATAGCAGTTCTTGTATTATACTTTTTCCCAATCTAACCATTGCCATTGCGGTTAGAATATCGTGGTCGCTTCTTTGCAAACGACCAGACAAATCACTTGTGTATCCAAGAAAGACAAGCATCAAGCGTGCATTGAAAATAAAGTCAAATGACTCAAGCACTCCAACAACAGTATGCATTTTTGGTCAATCACTCCTTTGTGACACATCTTGTCCAAGAGTGGTGATTACATCATGGATTGCGGGGGCACATAGCAATAATGTAGAGAAAAGTTTTGTAGTGAGAGCCCCACCTAGTATCACCAGGCCTAGGCGACCCCATCTTGATTCACACCGGTCCATGTTTGTAACTCACCACATTCAATTAGTTTCATAATATTTTGAAGTATAGCATCACGAAGCATGTCACGACGCTTACAAAAAAATTCAATGATGTTCGCCAATAAAGCTGGTGCGTAATTTGGATTTCACCTTCGAACCACTTCAGCATGTATGGTCTTCCAAGAAGTGTCATCTTCAGCCCCAATTTTTCCACCACCTCGATGCTCACCATATTGACCACGGTACTCTCATCAATTGTCAGATTGACACGTCGTTCGTTCACAATGCAATGAGTGTGAAAAAAATGACCTCACCAATGCCTTCCTCCTCCATCAATATGTTCCCGCTCAACATGTTGATGCTCGCCTCCGCAGACGATATTGCAAATTGAATCGTCGTGACTAACCTTAGCTTTGAATACCACTTGATGAGGCTCAAACTCGCGAGACGATAATTCACGCGCGTAGATGGCCCGATCTTTCACGGTGATCCTTGATCAACTGTTCTTCCACCTCGTCCCTCAACCTCCAATAACAAGATTCACCCGTGTACGAAAATACACGAACAAAAAATAATGATCCCCATAGATCAGCACGTATGCGTCGATGTGATGATCAACCCTCCGTCACTAATAATTTCCTCGATGGAAAATCACAGATAATACACACGATATGGTCGCCCTCGACTCCGACGTTTTTGTGTATACTTCACAACTCCAAATACAAAACTAATCTCCTTATTACATGGACGCCATTAACCAACGCATGGCCTAAGGCCCACACCACCTAGACTCCTAACTACGTAACTAGTACAACTTGCCATCACGATTTATATGGCCCGCAATTAGTTCCGAGAAAGGTTTCTCCCGCTTTGTATTACAAAGCAACCATCACGATACAACGAACGATAGGTGCTGGGGCGGAAGCAACACAGTTTCGTCCAAAAGAAACGGAAGATGATGCAGCCACGACTAATGTCAGTGTTCTCAATGTTTATAAAATATTTCCACAGGTCAATGAATTAGAGCGCAGAGATTTATATGTACCAAAATACAATAGTTTTGGTGAGAACTACGAGGAGAAGGTTGCAGCCCTAGTTGAAGCCATGTGCATGCATTCTACTCCCTCTGTTCCTAAATAGTTGTCTTTTTAGAGGTTTCAAATGGTGACTACATATGGAGCAAAATGAGTGAATCTACATTCTAAAATATGTCTATATACATCCGTATGTGGTGACCATTTGAAATCTTTAGAAAGACAAATATTTAGGAACGGAGGGAGTAGTTGGTTGCATGGTACGGATCAAAGCAAAGAAAGGTCGGCTTCATGCATGCATGCCAGTTTGCCAGGGAAACAAATTACTAGGAAGGCAATATACACGGGACTCCTACAAGTATGAATCATTAAGTGATAAAGCTAATTCTTTTTCTGAGATCCCGAGAGCACCAGCACAGATGCTGCGTCAGGAAATATGGGAAACAAACACATATATATTAATTAGAAGGAAATCAATGATTGCATCGGTTGGTAAAAATAGAGATCGGAATTACTACTACTTCTGTTGGGGTCGACCACCAGAAAAGATCACGAGCATCAAGAAGTTACTCACGTGGATTTTTACATGTTTAAAGGAGATTGGATGGGGCCCACCAAGCTTACCAATCCTGGAGTTAGTTTAAACTAAGAAAAGAGTCTACGGATTAGGAAATATGTGTACGTGTGTCTTTTGGAAACCTTGTGTGCGTGTGTTTCAAGTTGGCTACTTCTATAAAGCCTAGGTGTGCATCGTTGTAAACTGGTCAGGTTATATTTTTATGAAATAGACATGATGTGTTTTTCAGGGTAGACACCCGTATCAAATTTTCGAGGGATCTTTAGAAAACCTCTGTGTTGCGATTTCTCTTCGTGGAAATTGTTTTGTGCGTGAGTACCTTCGTTAAGATTGGTTTTCTCGTGCTGGGCCACAAGGTTCAAACCCTCTACTTCATGTACATCGCGTGCGCGGGTCAGAGGTTTCTGCTATTGGTGGTGGAGTGTCGTGAAAGATCGGCCGCAACAACAGATAGGATCTCGCCATTGAGGTTCGGTCTTTATCAGAAGAGAAAACAAAAAAGAAACAAATGCCAAGAGCGGTGGATCAACGAAAAACGAAGAAGCCTCACGACCGCTGCGCCCACCGGAGAACTCCCGCCAAGCTCCACGACTCCGGAATACCGGCACCAAGCAACACCTCCAAGAAGGGATGCGACGACGACGACGCTGCTGCGAAGGGTTTCCCCTGGTACGCGGCGAGGGGAGAGGAAGGGTCGCTCCAACGCCCTCCAGGAAGGACTGACGACACCCGCAAGCGCCGCCACGCCGGTGTCGGCCAAGCCGACGGGGATTTCTCCCGATCGCAACCCATCCCTCAGACGCTCCGGAGCGCGCCACCAAACCGGCCACCACCCTGCGCCAACACGGACTTGAAGCTTCCACGCCGTCTCACCACGGCACCACGAAGTAGGGTCTGCACAACGATGAGGAGGAGCCGGGACTAGGGTAGCATCACCATCGGTACGCAGGTGGGCACAACCTCCACCGTCGACGACGGTAACCGACCGGACGCAATAGTAGGGGCAAACCAGACCCGTGGGCACACAGGTCCGGCCGGGCGCTCAAATGCCCGTAAAGCCCCCGCGTTCGCGCTGCAGAAGATGTGCCAACGGTGCCGCTGCCCGTCGTCTGAGCCGCTCCACCTCATCACCGCACAGAGAGCAGCGAGGCAACACCAAGACCGGCCCGCTCAGACCCGGATGGGGCCCATAGGCCCTAGATCTGGGCCGGGACCGCGCCGCCGGCCGACCTGCGCCATCCCGCCGCCCCGCCGCCAAAGGGCGTCGCCACCACCGTGACAGGTCACCGCCAGCCGCCACCAGGCCACTGGGCCGCCATAGGCCAAGGAACACCACCGCCGGAAACACCGCCCGAGCCGAGAATCCCCGCCGGGGAAGAGCAGGGGGCGCCACCGCCAGCCAGGCCACGACGCCACGCTGGCACCTCCTGGCCCTGCCGGCCGGCGGCAGCGGCAGGAGGAGGAGATACGGGGCGGACTAGGCGGCGCGGTAGGGGAGCCGCCCTGGTCGCCCCGCTCCGGGGGGGGGCGATGCGGGGGGGGGGGGGAGGGGGGCGATGCGGGGGGGGGGGTACGGGGAGGAGGAGGGGAGGGGGAGTGGGGCGGGGGCACCCGCGCTGGCGGCGGGGGGAAACCATAGCGGGAGGACGAGGTTTTGTGATGGTCTCTATGGCACGCAATTAGCAGAAGGAGAACTACTAGCTAACAAGAAGATATAGTTTCTATTTTTAAAAAGGCACATGCGTACGTAAGGTAAAGGGACTAAAAAAAAGGACTATTCCCCATGCAACTAGGACCCAACGTGCAGCTCCATCGGGGAGTTGTACGAAAGTTGGGCTGCACCTTGCCACGTATGAGCATATACTTTTTGGAAAGGATCTAACTTCCTTTTATTTATCAAACCAAATTTGACATATTGGCTTTATATATGGACGTGGCTCACGTGGCTTCTGTGATTCTCTTATATTTCCTTTTGTATGTGCATGTACAAGATTCGTACAAGCACGTCTATGCATCAATTTGTTGTCCAAATAACCAGCTTGACGCGCGCTCATCTTCGCACCACGAATACCTGAACCGCATAGCAAACGTTTCTTGCCATCTCTGTCGGTGTGCAATATATTTGGACAACTTATAATTGTATCAGCATCCTCGAATAGACTCTCCTCGTTCACCTTAGTTGGTTCGAGTTTAGTAGCAGACGCACTTGATAATATTCTAGACGTCGCAATGTCCGTATCATCTATGAACTTAATACACTAGATGCATGCCGATAGCGGTCGATGCGTGGAGTAATAGTAGTAGATGCAGGCAGGAGTCGGCCTACTAATCTTGGACGTGATGCCTATATAATGATCATTGCGTGAATATCGTCATAGTTATTCGATCTTCTATCAATTGTTCAACAGTCATTTGTTTACCCATCGTATGCTATTTCTTGAGAGAAGCCACTAGTGAAATCTACGGCCTCCGGGTCTATTTTCCCATCATATATTTTCAGATCCATATTGCTATTTGCCTTTTCTTTTATTTACATCTTTTATTTTCAGATCTATATTATCGAAAACCCAAAAATACCTCGCTGAATTTTATTTGACGCACCTGACCGAGCAATCCGACCTGTGCATGTACTAGGGCACGGCCGAGATCACGGTGTTTACTTCCTACCGAAGTCGGCGCTCGCTGTGCTTGTCGTCGCCTTCGCTAGTGAAGACGATGTAACAGGCGTTTGGGTTGGGGAAGGCGTCGTCACGCATGGCACCGGCCGCGGGGGGGGGGGGGGGGGGGCGGCGGCAGGGCGGAGGCTGCTGCCCCGCGCCCGGTGCCGGAGGAGGAGGCGGAGGGAGATTGCCCTCATCAGGCGCTGGGTGATGGCGCATTGCCGGAGCGTATGCGTGGACGGCCTTGCGCCGATGTGGTCCTTGTAAGGAGCGTCGAGCATCTGCTCGAAATTCATGGCGGGTTGCCAGGCCGTCTTGCCGGTTCGCTGACGCCGGCCGCCGCACTGCTCGGCGGGGGGTGCTTGCTCGGTCACAGCGACGAGGCGATTGTCGTGGCGGGGAGTCGGCTACTGGCCCTTGCATTTGTTGCTGGGGTGGTTGTTCTACTTGCGGCTGCTCTCGCCAGCCGGGTTGGAGGGAGGCGCTGGCAACGCCCTGTCGACGTCGTCCACCACGACTTGGATCTTTGTAGCGGCGTCGGCCGTGGCGTACTTGTCCGCCATGGCCATGAACGCGGCCATGGTGGTCGGCTCAGAGCGCATGAGCTTGTGCTTGAGCAAGGTGCCGTCTCGACACTCGTCCATGAAGTACTAGATGGCCTGGACCTCGTGGACTCCCTCGCAGCTTTTCCGGAGCTCAGTCCAGCGCATGAGGTACTGGCATCCGGTCTCCTCCGGCCCCTGAACGCACATGGCAAGCTGGCGAGGCCGGCCGAGCCGCTTGTAGGTGTCGGTGAAGTTGCGCACTAATGTATGCTCGAAGTCGAGCCAGGAGTTGATGCTGCCAGCCGGCTGGCTGTTCAGCCACGTCTGGGCTGAGCCCTGTAGCATGAGGGGGCGTAGCGCACGGCGAGATGCCGGTTGCCGCCCGCGATACTGACGGTAGTGGTGTAGTCAGTGAGCCAGTCCTCCGGCTTTGCGGTCCCGTTGTACTTCGGGGTGTCACGAGGGAGCATGAACCCTTTGGTGAAGGGCTCATCGCGGATGCGCGGGCCGAAACAGTTTGGGCCGACAGCGTCGTCCTCCTCCAGCTGGAGGAAAGAGCCAGCTGCTCGATGCGGTGGCGGGCGCCATTGTTGTTGATGTCGCGCGGGCATAGCCGGTAGGCGACCGGGGCGGCGGGGGCCGGGCCGGCTGACACCGACCGGGCGCGGCAGCCGGATGGCGGGGGAAGGTCATGCCGGCGCCGAGCATCCGGGGTCGGCTCATCACCCTGGCTGTCGCCGACCGTGACAGCACGGTTGTGCCGAGTCCGACCGCTCCGGGTCCTCCCAGATTGGGCTTCGCTGGGCCGCGGAGAAGACGCCTGCTCGGCATCCCTGTTGGGGAACGCAGTAATTTCAAAAAAATTCCTACGCACACGCAAGATCCATCTGGGTGATACATAGCAACGAGAGGGGAGAGTGTTGTCCAGGTACCCTCGTAGACCAAAAGCGGAAGCGTTATGACAACGCGGTTGATGTAGTCGTACGTCTTCACGATCCGACCGATCGTAGCACCGAAGGTACGGCACCTCCGCGATCTGCACAAGTTCAGCTCGGTGACGTCCCACGAACTCTAGATCCAGCTAAGGTCGAGGGAGAGTTTCACCAGCACGACGGCGTGGTGATGGTGATGATGAAGTTACTGGCGCAGGGCTCCGCCTAAGCGCTGCAATGATATGACCGAGGTGGAAATCTATGGAGGGAGGCACCGCACACGGCTAAGACAACTGTCAACTTGTGTGTCTATGGGGTGCCCCCTCCCCCGTATATAAAGGAGGGGAGGAGGGGGCCGGCCGGCCCTCATGGTGCACCCCAAGGGGTCCTACTCCTACTAGGAGTAGGTTTCCCCCCTTTCCTAGTCTAATAGGAGGGGGAAGGAAGGGGAAGAGGAGAGGAAGGAAAGGGGGGCCGGCCCCCCTCCCAATTCGGATTGGGCTTGGGGGGGGAGCGCCCCCACCTCTTGGCCGCCTCCTCTCTCTCCCACTAAAGCCCATGTAGGCGCATATAGCCCCCGGGGGGTTCCGGTAACCCCCCGGTACTCCAGTATATACCCGAATTCATCCGAAACCTTTCCGGTGTCCAAACATAACCTTCCAATATATCAATCTGCATGTATCGATCCTTTTGAGACTCCTCGTCATGTCCGTGATCACATCCGGGACTCTGAACTACATTCGGTACATCAAAACACATAAACTCATAATACTGATCATCATCGAACGTTAAGCGTGCGGACCCTACGGGTTCGAGAACTATGTAGACATGACTGAGACTCATCTCCGGTCAATAACCAATAGCGGAACCTGGATGCTCATATTGGTTCCTACATATTCTACAAAGATCTTTATCGGTCAAACCACATAACAACATACGTTGTTCCCTTTGTCATTGGTATGTTACTTGCCCGAGATTCGATCATCTGTATCACTATACCTAGTTCAATCTCATTAGCGGCAAGTCTCTTTACTCGTTTCGTAATGCATCATCCCGTAACTAACTCATTAGTCACATTGCTTGCAAGGCTTATAGTGATGCGCATTGCCGAGAGGGCCCAGAGATACCTCTCCGACAATCAGAGTGACAAATCCTAATCTCGATCTATGCCAACTCAACAAACACCATCGGAGACACCTGTAGAGCATCTTTATAATCACATAATTACGTTGTGACGTTTGATAGCACACTAAGTGTTCCTCCGGTATTCGGGAGTTGCATAATCTCATAGTCATAGGAACATGTATAAGTTATGAAGAAAGCAATAGCAATAAACTAAACGATCATAGTGCTAAGCTAACGGATGGGTCAAGTCAATCACATCATTCTCTAATGATGCGATCCCGTTCATCAAATGACAACTCATGTCTATGGCTAGGAAACTTAACCATCTTTGATTCAATGAGCTAGTAAAGTAGAGGCATACTAGTGACACTATGTTTGTCTATGTATTCACACATGTACTAAGTACCATAGACAAACAGAGTGTCACTAGTATGCCTCTACTTGACTAGCTCGTTGAATCAAAGATGGTTAATTTCCTAGCCATAGACATGAGTTGTCATTTAATTAACGGGATCACATCATTAGAGAATGATGTGATTGACTTGACCCATTCCGTTAGATTAGCACTTGATCGTTTAGTATGTTGCTATTGCTTTCTTCATGACTTATACATGTTCCTATGACTATGAGATTATGCAACTCCCGAATACCGGAGGAACACTTAGTGTGCTACCAAACGTCGCAACGTAACTGGGTGATTATAAAGGTGCTCTACAGGTGTCTCCGATGGTACTTGTTGAGTTGGTATAGATCGAGATTAGGATTTGTCACTCCGATTGTTGGAGAGGTATCTCTGGGCCCTCTCGGTAATGCACATCACTATAAGCCTTGCAAGCAATGTGACTAATGAGTTAGTTGCGGGATGATGCATTACGGAACGAGTAAAGAGACTTGCTGGTAACGAGATTGAACTAGGTATTGAGATATCGACGATCGAATCTCGGGCAAGTAACATACCGATGACAAAGGGAACAACGTATGTTGTTATGCGGTTTGACCGATAAAGATCTTCGTAGAATATGTAGGAACCACTATGAGCATCCAGGTTCCGAATTGCTTATTGACCGGAGATGAGTCTCGGTCATGTCTACATAGTTCTCGAACCCGTAGGGTCCGCACGCTTAACGTTCGGTGACGATCAGTATTATGAGTTTATGTGTTTTGTTGTACTGAAGGTAGTTCGGAGTCCCGGGTATGATCACGGACATGACGAGGAGTCTCGAAATGGTTGAGACATAAAGATCGATATATTGGATGACTATGTTTGGACATTGGAAAGGTTTTGAGAGAGTTCGGGCATATACCGGAGTATTGGGGGGTTACCGGAACCTCCCGGGGAGTATATGGGCCCTAATGGGCTTTAGTGGAGAGAGAGAGGGGCAGCCAGGGCAGGCCGCGCGCCCCCTCCCCCTCTGGTCCGAATTGGACTAGGAAGGGGGGGCCGGCGCCCCCCTTTCCTCCCTGTGTGCCCGTTCCTTCTCTCCTAGTCCAACTAGGGATGGGGGGGAATCCTACTCCCAGTGGGAGTAGGACTCCTCCAGGGCGCGCCATAGAGGGCTGGCCCTCCCCCCTCCTTCACTCCTTTATATACGGGGGAGGGGGCACCCCATAGACACACAAGTTAATCATTGATCTCTTAGCCGTGTGCGGTGCCCCCTCCACCATAATCCACCTCAGTCATATCGTTGCAGCGCTTAGGCGAAGCCTTGCGCCGGTAGCTTCATCATCACCGTCATCACCCCGTCGTGCTGACGAAGCTCTCCCTCGACACTCAGCTGGATCGAGAGTTCGTGGGACGTCACCGAGCCGAACGTGTGCAGATCGCGGAGGTGCCGTACTTTCGGTACTAGGATCGGTCGAATCGTGAAGACGTACGACTACATGAACCGCGTTGTCATAACGCTTCCACTTACAGTCTACGAGGGTACGTGGACTACACTCTCCCCTCTCGTTGCTATGCATCACCATGATCCTGCGTGTGCGTAGGATTTTTTTTTTGAAATTACTGCATTCCCCAACAGTGGCATCCGAGCCAGGTCTATGCGTAGATGTTATATGCACTAGTAGAACACAAATGAGTTTTGGGCGAGAATAGTCATACTGCTTACCAGCATGTCATACTTTGATTCGGCGGTATCGTTGGATCAAGCGGCCCGGACCGACATTAGGCATACGGTTACGCGAGACTAGTTCTACCGACGTGCTTCGCACACAGGTGGCTGGCGGGTGTCAGTTTCTCCAACTTTAGTTGAATCGAGTGTGGCTACGCCCGGTCCTTGTTGAAGGTTAAAACAGCACATACTTGACGAAAAATCGTTGTGGTTTTTGATGCGTAGGTAAGAACGGTTCTTGCTCAGCCCATAGCAGCCACGTAAAACTTGCAACAACAAATGAGAGGACGTCTAACATGTTTTTGCAGGGCATGTTGTGATGTGATATGGCCAAGACATGATGCTAAATTTTATTGTATGAGATGATCATGTTTTGTAACAGAGTTATCGGCAACTGGCAGGAGCCATATGTCGCTTTATTGTATGAAATGCAATTGCCATGTAATTGCTTTACTTTATCACTAAACGGTAGCGATAGTTGTAGAAGCAATAGTTGGTGAGACGACAACGATGCTTCGATGGAGATCAAGGTGTCAAGCCGGTGAAGATGGTGATCATGACGGTGCTTTGGAGATGGAGATCAAAGGCACAAGATGATGATGGCCATATCATATCACTTATATTGATTGCATGTGATGTTTATCCTTTATGCATCTTAGTTTGCTTAGTTCGGCGGTAGCATTATAAGATGATCTCTCACTAAATTTCAAGGTACAAGTGTTCTCCCTGAGTATTCACCGTTGCAAAAGTTCGTCGTGCCGAGACACCACGTGATGATCGGGTGTGATAAGCTCTATGTTCACATACAACGGGTGCAAGCCAGTTTTGCACACGCAGAATACTCGGGTTAAACTTGACGAGCCTGGCATATGCAGATATGGCCTCAAAACACTGAGACCGAAAGGTCGAGCGTGAATCATATAGTAGATATGATCAACATAGTGATGTTCACCATTGAAAACTACTCCATCTCACGAGATGATCGGACATGGTTTAGTTGATATGGATCACGTGATCATTTAGATGATAATAGAGATGTCCATCTAAGTGGGAGTTCTTAAGTAATATGATTAATTGAACTTAAATTTATCATGAACTTAGTACCTGATAGTATTTTGCATGTCTATGTTTTTGTAGATAGATGGCCCGTGCTGTTGTTACGTTGAATTTTAATGTGTTCCTAGAGAAAGCTAAGTTGAAAGATGATGGTAGCAACTACACGGACTGGGTCCGTAACTTGAGGATTATCCTCATTGCTGCACAGAAGAATTACGTCCTGGAAGCACCGCTAGGTGGCAAACCCACTGCAGGAGCAACGCCAGATGTTATGAACGTCTGGCAGAGCAAAGCTGATGACTACTCGATAGTTAAGTGTGCCATGCTTTACGGCTTAGAACCGGACTTCAACTACATTTTTAACATCATGGAGCATATGAGATGTTCCAGGAGTTGAAGTTAATATTTCAAGCAAATGCCCGGATTGAGAGATATGAAGTCTCCAATAAGTTCAACATCTGCAAAATGGAGGAGAATAGCTCTGTCAGTGAACATATACTCAAAATGTCTGGGTATAAAAATCACTTGATTCAACTGGGAGTTAATCTTCCTGATGATAGTGTCATTGACAGAATTCTTCAATCACTGCCACCAAGCTACAAGAGCTTCGTGATGAACTATAATATGCAAGGGATGGATAAGACAATTCCCGAGCTCTTCGCAATGCTAAAAGTTGCGGAGGTAGAAATCAAGAAAGAGCATCAAGTGTTGATGGTCAACAAGACCACCAGTTTCAAGAAAAATGGTAAAGGGAAGAAGGGGAACTTCAAGAAGAACGGAAAGCAAGTGTTTGCTCAAGTGGAGAAGCCCAAGTCTGGACCTAAGCCTAAGACTGAGTGCTTCTACTGCAAAGGGACTGGTCACTGGAAGCGGAACTGCCCCAAGTATTTGGCGGATAAGAAGGATGGCTAGGTGAACAAAGGTATATGTGATATACATATTATTGATGTGTACCTTACTAATGCTCGTAGTAGTGCCTGGGTATTTGATACTGGTTCTGTTGCTAATATTTGCAACTCGAAACAGGGACTACGGATTAAGAAAAGATTGGCTAAGGACGAGCACTATAGGAAATCTGTTAATCCATGACGGATTTTCGGTGACATCTTCGAAATCTGTCATGGATGGCCTGGTAGAACCCCACAAGCCCGCTCAAGCCCACTCAAGCCCGCATAACCAGCTCCCCGTATAAAAAGCTAACCCTAAAACCACCTCCTCGGCCCCTCCTCTCTTCCTCCTCCGTAGCGGCGCAGCCAACTCTCTCTCTCTCTCTCGCCCCTCTCTTTCTCTCCCCCACGCAGCTCCTCGCTGCCGCCGCCCCAATTCCAGCGACTTCTGACGGCTATGGCCAGCGCGCGGCACACCCTCTTCTTCCCCTCACTTTGCTCCTTCCTCCCCTCGCCACCAGCGCTTGCCCGCAAGCCCTCCCCGTGGCTAGGGTTTCGGCGCCGACGAGGCTTCAACGGATCATGCAGCTCATCTCTGGCCATCGCGTGTTCCTCCACCACCGTCGGGCAGCTAGATCTGTGGTTGTCCTCCCCGACCGTCGGGCAGCTCGATCTGTTGCTTCCTCCGTGATAGCGCCACAACAAGGCCCACTAATGCCCTTCCAGATGCAAAGCAGCTCGACCTCAACTTCCCTCCCCGACTGCTGGAGCTCGCGTTAGTGCACTACCCTGATGCCGGAGCTCGCGTCGTTGTCCTCCTGCCACCACTGAAGGTAACTTTTCAATTTTCAGTCAAATCTAATATGTTGAACGCTTGTTAGGTTGTGCATATTTCAATAGATTCTGAATTTAAAGGGAATGTGAATGTTCTGCCTATGTGATTTTTTCCATTGTAGTTGAGTGTCAAAGTTTGTGAAATTTCCTTGAGGGCCATCCGGTCAAGTACATCATGAAGAAAGGGAAGGTAATACACGGCAACCCATTGTACCTTAGTCCTTCTTATTTCAGTTAGTATTCATTTGAATCAGTTCTGTAAGTATTCAGTTAGGAAATAAACACATTTGGGAAGGCATAATTCTAATTGGGTTCAGTTGAGATAGCATTTTGTGTTAGTAATAATGAAATGAAACTGCACATCCAACTATCAGACTAATTTCTTCATTCTGGAAAATATAAATGGTACATCTCTAGCCTGATTGACGCCAAAAATATAGCAGTAGCAGTACTTTTTCAGTTTTGATTTTGTTAAGATTTAATCTTGGCCTTTCATCTTCGGCGAAAAAAATTGCTTGCTTTAACATTAGTTTGATGGGTGTACATTTACCCTGTACTTATTCCTGTGCTTACAACCTACTAGCAGCACCATTTTAACTGCTTAAAACCATTCACTCTTGCTATTCATGATGTTGTAAATTTCTGTAAGGTATTCGAAAGTAGTTCAAGTATTTATACATTTGCATTACAATATCTTTTCTGAGTTATGCCTTTGGTGATTAGTTTGAGGCAGCAACCAAGGAGCTTGAGGCGTTGCATGTTGAACAAAATCTGATTGCTACTTGACCTGACTTCAAATTTTTTTCTATTTACTTGGTGTAATGCGCTCAACACTTGTAACTAACGCAGTATACTATTTATCATCATTCATTCTCATAGTTCATGATACTAAATTTTTTGTAGGGCATTAGAAATTATCACCCGTTTGCATTACAATATCTTTCCTGGAAATTACTATATATTGGTTTCAACAAGTTTGTTATTTCTACTGATTCAGGTATGAGTGATCTGCCTAAGTGCACAATATGGTTGTGGTTTAATCTGGAACCAACGAACCTGACGTGTTGCATGTCAAACAAAATCGTGAAACAAATGTAAGTACTATGCAGCATTGTTTGGTCTGTTCTATTGTTTACTAGAACTATACTCCTTTTGTTTGGTCTGGTATGTTCTGTTGTTTACTAGAACTATACTCCTTTTGTTGTCACCTTGTTTACAAATAAGCTGTTTCATTTCATTATTGTTTCCTGCTATAAATAAATCTCAATGTTGGTCAAGTGGGAAACCCCTAGACCTGAGCATATATAATTGATATGCATAGTAGTAACATGGATAATTAAACCAACTTAGGTTTGTTAATTTTTTTCGGCGGATTTATATGGCCTGAACTGCTGCTGCTATGTTACTTCGAGTTATGTGGTGTACATTCTATTACGTTTTCACTTAGGTCATCTTGATTAGACTTTCATTTTACACACTTTTCTTCGAATTAATATTAAGCAACCTCATGTTTATTCTTTTTTTATAGTAGATTCTTTGTTATTCCCATTTGTAGGCATTATAAGAATTAAAACTTTTGGACATGTAATTCACTTTTTAAGTTGGTTCTAATTCTCTTATTTCTACTAGTATTCATATATCTACAAATGTTCAACCCTGTTGTAAATATTGTAGGTATGATTGTGTAGCAGGCTACTTGCTGTCTATTGCAATCCGTCTCGACATGATAATTGCCATCAGGAGTGCTGACGGCAAGAACCTGAATAACAGCCTCAATATTTTTTATGCTGTGTTGATGTAAACTGGAAAGTGCTGGTTCCTAACCATGATATGTGATGTATTTCGTCAATTGGTGTTGTAAATCATCATTTCATGACGTATTTTGTAAACTGCTATCTTGTAGATACTGATGTATGGCTGAATAAGTACTACGCGATTATGTGTATTGTACTGCGATATGTGATGTACTTTGGAAATATGTACTTTGGAATAAGTACTGCGATATGTGATGTACTCTAGAAATATGTTGTCTTGGGCCAAAATTGGCATTGTGATTTGCGTAATGTATTATGATAAAGAAACTGTACTATGTCAGAATTGGAATGGCTAATTGGTTGGGCTAAATTAAACTTGTGCCTAAATTTGTGACGGTTTCTGTGACGAAAAATAGAGTCCACCTAGGCACCCAGGTCATACCAATCGATCAATCAAATATCCTACGTGGCGTCAAGTCTATGACGGTCTTTTCTGTCACAAAGTCATGGGCCTAGTCTGGGTTGGGCGGGCCTTAGGGCAGATCTATGACGGCCAAAGACCGTCAAGGAAGGTATCATGTCAAATTATGACGCGATATACATGACGGATTTGAAATCCGTCATGGACGTGCATCCATGATGGTTTTTGATTGACCCGTGACAGACTGAGTCCATCATGGATTAGCAGGTTTCTTGTAGTGGAGGTGACGATGCGCATGGGAAATGGTTCCAAAGTCGATGTGATCGCAGTCGGCACGCTACCTCTACATCTACCTTCGGGATTAGTTTTAGACCTGAATAATTGTTATTTGGTGCCAGCATTAAGCATGAACATTATATCTAGATCTTGTTTGATGCGAGATGGTTATTCATTTAAATCAGAGAATAATGGTTGTTCTATTTATATGAGTAATATCTTTTATGGTCATGCACCCTTGAAGAGTGGTCTATTTATGTTGAATCTCGATAGTAGTGACACACATTCATAATGTTGAAGCCAAAATATGCAGAGTTGATAATGATAGTGCAACTTAATTGTGGCACTGCCGTTTGGGTCATATTGGTGTAAAGCGCATGAAGAAACTCCATTTTGATGGACTTTTGGAATCACTTGATTATGAATCACTTGGTACTTGCGAACCATGCCTCATGGGCAAGATGACTAAAACGCCGTTCTCCGGAACAATGGAGCGAGCAACAGATTTGTTGGAAATCATACATAGTGATGTATGTGGTCCGATGAATGTTGAGGCTCACGGCTGGTATCGTTATTTTCTCACCTTCACAGATGATTTGAGCAGATATGGGTATATCTACTTGATGAAGCATAAGTCTGAAACATTTGAAAAGTTCAAAGGATTCCAGAGTGAAGTGGAAAATCATCGTAACAAGAAAATAAAGGTTCTACGATCTGATCGTGGAGGAGAATATTTGAGTTACGAGTTTGGTCTTCATTTGCAACAATGCGGAATAGTTTCGCAACTCACGCACCCAGAACACCACAACGTAATGGTGTGTCCGAACGTCGTAATCGTACTTTACTAGATATGGTGCAATCTATGATGTCTCTTACTGATTTACCGCTATCGTTTCGAGGTTATGCTTTAGAGACGGCTGCATTCACGTTAAATAGGGCACCATCTAAATCCTTTGAGATGACACCTTATGAACTGTGGTTTGGCAAGAAACCCAAGTTGTCATTTCTTAAAGTTTGGGGTTGCGATGCTTATGTGAAAAAGCTTCAACCTGATAAACTCAAACCCAAATCGGAGAAATGTGTGTTCACAGGATACCCAAAGGAGACTGTTGGGTACACCTTCTATCACAGATCCAAAGTCAAGACATTCGTTGCTAAGAATGGATCCTTTCTAGAGAAGGAGTTTCTCTCGAAAGAAGTGAGTGGGAGGAAAGTAGAACTTGATGAGGTAACTATACCTGCTCCCTTATTGGAAAGTAGTTCATCACAGAAATATGTTCCTGTGACTCCTACACCAATTAGTGAGGAAGCTAATGATGATGATCATGTAACTTCAGATAAAGTTACTACCGAACCTCGTAGGTCAACCAGAGTAAGATCCGCACCAGAGTGGTTCGGTAATCTAGTTCTGGAGGTCAGGTTACTAGACCATGACGAACCTACGAACTATGAGGAAGCGATGATGAGCCCAGATTCCGCGAAATGGCTTGAGGCCATGAAATCTGAGATGGGATCCATGTATGAGAACAAAGTGTGGACTTTGGTCGACTTGCCCGATGATCGGCAAGCCATCGAGAATAAATGGATCTTCAAGAGGAAGACTGGCGCTGATGGTAATGTTACTGTCTACAAAGCTCGACTTGTTGCGAAAGGTTTTCGACAAGTTCAAGGAGTTGACTACGATGAGACCTTCTCACTCGTAGCGATGCTTAAGTTCGTCCGAATCATGTTAGCAATTGCTGCATTTTATGATTATGAAATTTGGCAAATGGATGTAAAAACTGCATTCCTGAATGGATTACTGGAAGAAGAGTTGTATATGATGCAACCTGAAGGTTTTTCGATCCAAAGGATGCTAACAAAGAGTGCAAGCTCCAGCGATCCATTTATGGACTGGTACAAGCATCTCGGAGTTGGAATAAACGTTTTGATAGTGTGATCAAAGCATATGGTTTTATACGGACTTTTGGAGAAGCCTGTATTTACAAGAAAGTGAGTGGGAGCTCTGTAGCATTTCTAATATTATGTGTGGATGACATATTGTTGATTGGAAATGATATAGAATTTCTGGATAGCATAAAAGGATACTTGAACAAGAGTTTTTCAATGAAAGACCTCGGTGAAGCTGCTTATATATTGGGCATCTAGATCTATAGAGATAGATCGAGATGCTTAATTGGACTTTCACAAAGCACATACCTTGATAAAGTTTTGAAGAAGTTCAAAATGGGTCGAGCAAAGAAAGGGTTCTTGCCTGTGTTACAAGGTGTGAAGTTGAGTCAGGCTCAATGCCTGACCACTGCAGAAGATAGAGAGAAAATGAAAGTTGTTAACTATGCTTCAGCCATAGGCTCTATCATGTATGCAATGCTGTGTACCACACATGATGTGTGCCTTGCTATTAGTTTAGCATGGAGGTACCAAAGTAATCCAGGAGTGGATCACTGGACAGCGGTCAAGAACATCCTGAAATACCTGAAAAGGACTAAGGATATGTTTCTCGTTTATGGCGGTGACAAAGAGCTCGTCGTAAATGATTACGTCGATGCAAGCTTTGACACTGATCCGGATGACTCTAAGTCACAAACCGGATACGTATTTATATTGAACGATGGAGCTGCAGTTGGTGCAGTTCTAAGCAAAGCGTCGTGGCGGGATCTACGTGTGAAGCGGAGTACATAGCTGCTTCAGAAGCAGCAAATGAAGGAGTCTGGATGAAGGAGTTCATATCCGATCTAGGTGTCATACCTAGTGCATCCGGTCCAATGAAAATCTTTTGTGACAATACTGGTGCAATTGCCTTGGCAAAGGAATTCAGATTTCACAAGAGAACCAAGCACATCAAGAGACGCTTCAATTCCATCTGCGATCAAGTCAAGGAGGGAGACATAGAGATTTGCAAGATACATACGGATCTGAATGTTGCAGACCCGTTGACTAAGCCTCTCTCTAGAGCAAAACATGATCAGCACCAAGACTCCATGGGTGTTAGAATCATTACTTTATAATCAAGATTATTGACTCTAGTGCAAGTGGGAGACTGAAGTAAATATGCCCTAGAGGCAATAATAAAGTTGTTATTTATATTTCCTTATATCATGATAAATGTTTATTATTCATGCTAGAATTGTATTAACCAGAAACTTAGTACATGTGTGAATACATAGACAAACAGAGTGTCACTAGTATGCCTCTACTTGACTAGCTCGTTGAATCAAAGATGGTTAAGTTTCCTAGCCATAGACATGAGTTGTCATTTGATTAACGGGATCACATCATTAGAGAATGATGTGATTGACTTGACCAATTCCGTTAGCTTAACACTTTATCATTTAGTATGTTGCTATTGCTTTCTACATGACTTATACATGTTCCTATGACTATGAGATTATGCAACTCCCGAATACCGGAGGAACACTTAGTGTGCTACCAAACGTCACAACATAACTGGGTGATTATAAAGGTGCTCTACAGGTGTCTCCGATGGTAATTGTTGAGTTGGCATAGATCGAGATTAGGATTTGTCACTCCAATTGTCGGAGAGGTGTCTCTGGGCCCTCTCGGTAATGCACATCACTATAAGCCTTGCAAGCAATGTGACTAATGAGTTAGTTGCGGGATGATGCATTATGGAACGAGTAAAGAGACTTGCCGGTAACGAGATTGAACTAGGTATTGAGATACTAACGATCGAATCTCGGGCAAGTAACATACCGATGACAAAGGGCACAACGTATGTTGTTATGCGGTTTGACCGATAAAGGTTTTCGTAGAATATGTAGGAACCAAAATGAGCATCCAGGTTCCGCTATTGGTTATTGACCAGAGATGAGTCTCGGTCATCTCTACATAGTTCTCGAACCCGTAGGGTCCGCACGCTTAACGTTCGGTGACGATCGGTATTATGAGTTTATGTTTTTTGATGTACCGAAGGTAGTTCGGAGTTCCGGATATGATCACGGACATGATGAGGAGTCTCAAAATGGTCGAGACATAAAGATCGATATATTGGATGACTATGTTTGGACATCGGAAAGGTTTCGAGAGAGTTCGGGCATATACCGGAGTACCGGGGGGTTACCGGAACCCCCCGGGGAGTATGCGGGCCCTAATGGGCTTTAGTGGAGAGAGAGGGGCAGCCAGGGCAGGCCGCGCGCCCCCTCCCCCTCTGGTCCGAATTGGACTAGGAAGGGGGGCGGCGCCCCCCTTTCCTTCCTCCCTCTCTCCCCCTTCCTTCTCTCCTAGTCCAACTAGGGAAGGGGGGATCCTACTCCCGGTGGGAGTAGGACCCCTCCAGGGTGCGCCATAGAGGGCCGGCCCTCCCCCCTCCTCCACTCCTTCATATATGGGGGAGGGGGCACCCCATAGACACACAAGTTGATCATTGATCTCTTAGCCGTGTGCGGTGCCCCCTCCACCATAATCCACCTCAGTCATATCGTTGCAGCACTTAGGCGAAGCCCTGCGCTAGTAGCTTCATCATCACCGTCATCACGCCGTCGTGCTGACGAAGCTCTCCCTCGACACTCAGCTGGATCGAGAGTTCGTGGGACGTCACCGAGCCGAACGTGTGCAGATCGCGGAGGTGTCGTACTTTCGGTACTAGGATCGGTCGGATCGTGAAGACGTACGACTACATCAGCCGCGTTGTCATAACGCTTCCGCTTATGGTCTACGAGGGTACATGGACTACACTCTCCCCTCTCGTTGCTATGCATCACCATGATCTTGCGTGTGCGTAGGATTTTTTTTTCAAATTACTGCGTTCCCCAACAGACACCACGCTGGAGATAGAAAGGTATTGCAATCCGGTTTTTATTGGCCTACTCTTTTCAAGGACGCCCCTAAGTTTGTCTTGTCTTGTGATGAATTTCAAAGAATTGGTAATATTAGTAGACGTCAAGAAATGCCTATGAACTATTCACTTGTTATTGAACCATTAGATGTTTGGGGCTTTGATTATATGGGACTGTTTCCTTCCTCTAATGGGTATACACATATTTTAGTTGCTATTGATTACGTTACTAAGTGGGTAGAAGCTATTCCAAATAGTAGTGTTGATCATAACACTTCTATTAAGATTCTTAAAGAAGTTAATTTTCCGAGGTTTGGAGTCCCTAGATACTTAATGACTGATGGTGGTTCACATTTTATTCATGGTGCTTTTCGTAAAATGCTTGCCAATTATGAAGTTAATCATAGAATTGCATCTGCATACCACCCACAATCTAGTGGCCAAGTAGAGCTGAGTAATAGAGAGATTAAATTAATTTTGCAAAAGACTGCTAATAGATCTAGAAAGAATTGGTCCAAGAAACTTGATGATGCATTATGGGCCTATAGAACTGCATATAAAAATCCGATGGGTATGTCTCCATATAAAATGGTTTATGGAAAAGCATGTCACTTACCTCTCGAACTAGAACATAAGGCATATTGGGCCATTAAAGAGCTCAATTATGATTTCAAACTTGCCGGTGAGAAGAGACTATTGGACATTAGCTCACTTGATGAGTGGAGAACCCAAGCCTATGAGAATGCCAAACTGTTTAAAGAAAAGGTTAAAAGATGGCATGACAAAAGGATACAAAAGCATGAGTTTAATATAGGTGATTATATATGTTTTGCTATACAACTCTCGTTTAAGATTTTTTGCAGGAAAACTCCTCTCTAAATGGGAAGGTCCTTACGTTATCGAGGAGGTCTATCGTTCCGGTGCCATAAAAATGAACAACTTCGAAGGCACAAATCCGAAGGTGGTGAACGGTCAAAGAATCAAACATTATATCTCAGGTAATCCCATAAATGTTGAAACTAATGTTATTGAAACCGTAACCCCGGAGGAGTACATAAGGGATACTTTCCGGAGCATTTCAGACTCCGAAAACGAATAGGTATGTGGTACGGTAAGTAAACCGACTCCAAAACAGTTCTAATAGCAATTTTTCTTTGTTTTGGAATATTTAAGAAAATAGGAAAATAAGAAGTAGTCCGAAAGGGACACGAGGCATCCACGAGTGTGGAGGGCGCGCCCTACCCCCCCTGGGCGCGCCCCCTGCCTCATGGGCACCTCGTGTGTCCTCCGGACTCCGTTTTCTTGCACGATAATTCTTTTGGTCGGTAAAAATTCATTATATAATCTCCCGAAGGTTTTGACCACCGTACCACGCAAATATCCTCTGTTTTTGTTTCGAGCTGTTTCTATAGCAGATTTAGAGAAAGATGTCATCTCAAGATTTCGATGGAGAGAGCTATGTCCCACATCTCATTGCTGACCCAAAGACCTATGGGTATCTATCTCCTTGTGGTCAAACTAGCGGATTGTGAGGAGGATGCTCATTTGATGAGGATCAATGATTCAAGTTCAGAAGAGGAGGATGTCCCTCTACCTCAACCTGGGGATATGCACGTGAAGTTCAAGAAGTCTAGTCTCGCTAAGAGGGCTAAATTGTCTAACAACCGATCTATTCCTTCTCGTTTTCGACAGAAAAGCAAAGGAGATTCATGTGACAAGATCTTGAAGCTGCAATCGAAGGTCGATGATTTAAAGGAGGAAATTGCTCTTCTCAACTACAATATGAAAAAGTTGAAGGCACAATTGCCACCATCACCACCATCTTCTTCACCACCAAAGGAGAACTGAGTATTGGGTATGGGCACTGTAACACCCCGCATGTAACTTGCCATATTTGTAACTCCGACTCTTGCCATTTTCGGCTATGTGATATGATATTCCCTCCGTGGTCGGGTTTTGTTTTTCATTTTGCATTTTGTCATGTCATGCATTTTCATATCATGTCATCATGTGCATTGCATTTGCATACGTGTTCGTCTCGTGCATCCGAGCATTTTCCCCGTTGTCTGTTTTGCAATCCGGCGCTCCTATCTCCTCCGGTGCACCCCTCTTGTTCTCTTTCGTGTGCGGGTGTCAAACTTTCTCGGAATGGACCGAGGCTTGTCAAGTGGCCTTAATATACCACCCGGAGACCACCGGTCAAGTTTCGTTCCATTTGAAGGTCGTTTGGTACTCCAACGGTTAACCGGGCATCCGCAAAGTCCATTTGAGTGTCCAGCAAAAACCCCCCTAAAAACCAGCCCAAAACCCACCAAACTCTCTTCCATGCTCTAGGTCGTTCGATCACAATCGTGTGGGCGAAAACCGCACCTCATTTGGAGCCTCCTAGCTCCCTCTACCTATTTATATGTGAATACCCCGAAATTATGTTCGCAGATGAAACCCTAGCTTTTTCCCCCGCCGCTGCCGGACACGTCCGCCGCCTCCGGACACTTCGCCGCCGCCGCCCGCAGCCTACCGGAGCGCGCCATGTCGCCTCCTCCCTCTCCCCACGCCGCCGGCCCGCCGGGCCCAGGCGGGCCCGCCCGGCCCGATCCGCCGCCGCCTCCCGGCTCCGCACGCCGACCCGCGCCGCCGCCTGTTCGCCGGCCGCCGCCGCGCGCCCTGGCCGCCGCCGCCCGGCGCCTCCCGCGGGCCGCCGCCGGCGCCGCCCGCACCGACCACCGCGTCGCGCCCCGGCCTCCCTCCTCCTCTCCTCCGGCCTGTCGCCTCGCCGTCCTCTTCTCCGGTGGTCGCGCCGTCGCCGTCGAAGGAACTCGGCCCGATCCGATCTGGTGTACAGTGAGCGTTGACTTTTTCCCTCACCCCTGGAAATCCCAAGTCATTCGATCTTTACTTCATATGCCCATGTTCATCGTTGCATAACTTCTTGCATGTAGCTCCGATTCGCGCTTGTAATATGTCAAATTGTTCGTCTCGTGATCCTCTACTTTTTGTTCAATTGCACCATGTTCATTAGAGGTTATCTTGATGCCTAAATCTCTATTGCAAGAGGGCTAGTTGCTGTTAACCTCTGGTTCTTAACAGAACTTGGAGATTTGTCATTTTTGTATCATTTAATCTGTGCATCTTATGGGCATGAGATCTACATGTGTTTTGTTGCATGCCATGCCATCTTTCCAAGGGTGTATGCCATGTATTTTTGTTATCTCTGTAGTGACTAGCACAAGCATGCAAAGTAGGCCCCGTAATATTTCTGATTTCAGGGACAGTGATTTCTCTAAATCCTTGTCTGCTGTTATTTTGTTGCCATGTAAACTTGATGCTACAGAGAGATCCATGCATATTTTGGTGATGTTCAGTAAGGATGTTTTGTAGCTATAGTTGTAATTGATCCATTCCTGCCCTTGTTTGCAATTATGGAGTGCCATAGCATGACTCAAGCTTGCTCTACTTTTGCTATAAAATATTTCTGGCAGATTCTTAACATGATATGCAATTTTGCCAAGCTTATTGTAGTTGATCCATACATGCTATGCAATTGTTCTTATCATGGATAGCTTCATAAACATTCCATCTTGTTGTAGGTGTGCTTGGTTTGTCATGCATTGCTCTGTAGTGAGTGCATCAAGCTCACGAAGAGTCCTTCATATTATTATTTCTGCCATGCTCTGTTTTCTGCTAAGTCTGAAACCTGATAGCGAAACTTGCTATGTTCACATGCTTGCCATCACATCTTATGGTCCTTTTTGGTTTAGGGTCAGTAAGGGACTTTTGTCATATGCATTTAGTAGAACACTGCCATGCCTTGTTTTGCTATATTAAGTTCCTGTAGCATGTTGATTTCGTGCTCTGAACATTGCTACCTGATGCTGTTTTCTGCCATGTCCAGTTTTTCACTAAGTCTGTGATCCTGTTATCTTTTGCACTTTTGCCATGCTTGTTTGAGCTTGTTATGTTGTGAACTAGCCGTAGCTCAGTGTTCATCTTTTGTCAAGCATCTCCTGTAGATTACTTTCATATGCTTTGTTGCTATGTTGGAGTGCCTTAGCATTGTTGCTTGTTTCATTCTAAGTGCTATCATGCTGTTAATCGCAGATTCGTGTCATTCTTGTTTTGCTTGCCATTTGCAAACCGTACATCCGTTGCCGGTGATCTTTATATCGATTTCGACCGAAATCATCTCATCTTTCCAGTGGCATGCTTGGTTTTCCAATTTACTGCCTTATTCATCATTTTCCTTCCGGAGCACGCATATGCATCGCGTATCATATCTTGCATATCATACATGTTTTGCATCATGTTACTTGTGCATTTCTCGTGGTTGATTGTGTTTCCGTTTGTTTGTGTTCTTGTCTTGGGTAGAGCTGGGAGACGAGTTCGTGAACGAGGAACCTGTCGAGTACGTTTACGAGGATCAAGCTTTCGACAACTCTGAGAACCTTGCAGGCAAGATGACCACTCCTCGAAATCACTTCTATCTTTGCTATGCTAGTTGTTCTCTCTTTTGCCATGCTACGCTACCTATCACTTGCTATTTCATGTCTCCCATTTTGCCATGTCAGCCTCCAACCATCCTTTCCTAGCAAACCGTTGTTTGGCTAAGTTACAGCTTTTGCTCAGCCCTTCTTATAGCGTTGCTAGTTGCAGGTGAAGTTGAAGTTGGTTCCATGTTGGAACATGGATATGTTGGGATATCACAATATCTCTTATTTAATTAATGCATCTATATATTTGGTAAAGGGTGGAAGGCTCGGCCTTATGCCTGGTGTTTTGTTCCACCCTTGCCGCCCTAGTTACTGATATACCGGGATTATGTTCCTTGAGTTTGCGTTCCTTACAC
The DNA here is from genome assembly GCF_018294505.1 of Triticum aestivum. NCBI lineage: Eukaryota > Viridiplantae > Streptophyta > Magnoliopsida > Poales > Poaceae > Triticum > Triticum aestivum. The sequence goes on along the minus strand of NC_057811.1, from coordinate 42,146,388 downwards.
GGTCGGGTGATTTATGGGACCCCCTTGACAGTTCGCCTTGAATAAAACTCCTCCAGCAAGGCCCAACCTTGGTTTTACCATTTGCCACCTAAGCCTTTTCCCCCGGGTTTTCGCGAGCCCGAGGGTCATCTTTAATTTTAACCTCCCCCCCCCCGGGCCAGTGCTCCTTCGAGTGTTGGTCCGAACTGAGTAGACTACGGGGCCCCATCTTGGAAACTCGAGGTCCAGTTTTACTCGTAGGATGTCTCATCCGGTGTGCCCTGAGAACGAGATATGTGCAGCTCCTATCGGGATTTGTCGGCACATTCGGGTGGCTTTGCTGGTCTTGTTTTACCATTGTCGAAATGTCTTGTAAACCGGGATTCCGAGACTGATCGGGTCTTTCTGGGAGAAGGTTTATCCTTCGTTGACCATGGGAGCTTATGATGGGCTAAGTTCGGACACCCCTGCAGGGTAATATCTTTCGAAAGCCGTGCCCGCGGTTATGAGGCAGATGGGAATTTGTTAATGTCCGGTTGTAGAGAACTTGTCACTTGACCCAATTAAAATGCATCAACTGCGTGTGTAGCCGTGATGGTCTCTTCTCGGTGGAGTCCGGGAAGTGAACACGGTCTGAGTTATGTATGACGTAAGTAGGAGTTCAGGATCACTTCTTGGTCATTGCTAGATGACGACCGCTCCGTTGCTTCTCTTCTCGCTCTCTCTTGCGTATGTTAGCCACCATATATGCTTATTGCCACTGCAGCTCCACCTCAGTACACCATCCTTTCCTATAAGCTTAAATAGTCTTGATCTCGCGGGTGTGAGATTGCTGAGTCCCCGTGACTCACAGATTCTACCAAAACAGTTGCAGGTGCCGACGATGCCAGTGCAGATGATGGGGTCGATCTCAAGTGGGAGTTCGACGAGGAACGTGGTCGTTACTATGTGTCTTTTCCTGATGATCAGTAGTGGAGCCCAGTTGGGACGATCGGGGATCTAGCATTTGGGGTTGTCTTATTTTTATCTGGATTTTGACCGTAGTCGGTCTATATGTTTGTATTTTGGATGATGTATGAATAATATTTATGTATTCTGTGAAGTGGCGATTGTAAGCCAACTCTTTATCCCATTCTTGTTCATTACATGGGATTGTGTGAAGATGACCCTTATTGCGACAAAACCACTATGCGGTTATGCCTCTAAGTCGTGCCTCGACACGTGGGAGATATAGCCGCATCGTGGGCGTTACAGGCACTCCCCTTGGCAACTGCCAAGCTTGGGGGAGGTGTCCCGGTATCGTATCACCATCACACTCCTATCTTTACCGTTTTCTTAGTTCGATCCTTTTGGTAATATATTGATCTAGTAGAATAAAGTTTTAGTATGATCTAGCTTTGAGTTTTGCTTTATGATTCCTCTATGTAATCGAGTCTGTGAGCTATATATAATAAAGAATAGTTTTGAGTCGAGGGCTTGATTATCTTGCTATGATCTTGAGGGAATAAAAGAAAAATAAAGAATAAAAAGAAATAAAGAGATCATATTGATCTTATGGAGAGTAATGACTTCACATATAAAGAGTATGATGAATACAAGTTGTTGAGAGTTGACAAACATAGTTTTGGTCATCGTTGCAATTAATAAGAAGTAATAAAGAAAGAGAGGTTTTCACATATAAATATACTATCTTGGACATCTTTTATGATTGTGAGCACTCATTAAAATATGACATGCTAAAAGTTGATGTTGGACAAGGAAGACAACGTAATGGGTTATGTTTTCTTATATCTGAAATAAAGTATATTGTCATGGATCATCAACATGTTGAGCTTGCCTATCCCCCTCATGCTAGCCAAATTCTTTGCACCAAGTAGAGATACTACTTGTGCTTCTGAATATCCTTAAACCCGGTTTTGCCATGAGAGTCCACCATATCTACCTATGGATTGAGTAAGATCCTTCAAGTAAGTTGTCATTGTTGCGTGCAATAAAAATTGCTCTCTAAATATGTATGATCTATTAGTGTGGAGAAAATAAGCTTTATATGATCTTGTGATATGGAAGCAATAAAAGCGACGGACTGGATAATAAAGGTCCCTATCACAAGTGGCAATATAAAGTGGCGTTCTTTTGCATTAAGATTTTGTGCATCCAACTATAAAATCACATGACAACCTCTGCTTCCCTCTGCGAAGGGCCTATCTTTTATTCTTGTCTTATACCTTATACAAGAGTCATGGTGATCTTCATTTTTCCTTTTTACATTTTATCCTTTGGCAAGCACATTGTATTGGAAAGATCCTGATATATATATCCAATTGGATGTAAGTTATCATGAACTATTATCGTTGACATTACCCTTGAGGTAAAAGGTTGGGAGGCAATAGTATAAGCCCCTGTCTTTCTCTGTATCTGATTAAAACTCCATACCCATAAGTATCGCGTGAGTGTTAGCAATTGTGAAAGACTAAATGATGGTTGAGTATGTGGACTTGCTAAAAAGCTCTTATATTGACTCTTTCTGATGTTATGATAAATTGCAATTGCTTCAGTGACTGAGATTATAGTTTGTTAGTTTTCAGTGAAGTTTCTGATTCATACTTTGCACTGTGAATAGATTGTTACTTTAGCATAAGAAACCATATGATAATATATGTATATATGTTGTTGTTATAAAAATGATCATGATGCCCTCATGTCCGTATTTTATTTTATCGACACCTCTATCTCTAAACATGTGGACATATTTTTCGTTATCGGCTTCCGCTTGAGGACAAGCGAGGTCTAAGCTTGGGGGAGTTGATACGTCCATTTTGCATCATGCTTTTATATCGATATTTATTGCATTATGGGCTGTTATTACACATTATGTCACAATACTTATGCCTATTCTCTTATTTACAAGGTTTACATGAAGGGGGAGAATGCCGGCAGCTGGAATTCTGGGCTAGAAAAGGAGCAAATATTAGAGACCTATTCTGCACAACTCCAACAGTCCTGAAACTCCACTAAATTCAGTTTTGGAATATATAAAAAATATTGGGCGAAGAAAGCACCAGAGGGGGGCCACACCCTGTCCACGAGGGTGGGGCGCGCCCTACCCCCTGGGCGCGCCCCCCTGTCCCGTGGGCCCCCTGGCAGGCCTCCGGTGCCCATCTTTTGCTATATGAAGTCTTTCGACCTGGAAAAAAATCAGAAGGAAGCTTTGGGGACGAAGCACCACCGTCTCGAGGCGGAACCTGGCGATACCAATCTAGGGCTCCGGCGGAACTGTTCTGCTGGAGAAACATCCCTCCGGGAGGGGGAAATCATCACCATCGTCATCATCATCGATCCTCTCAGCGGGAGGGGGTCAATCTCCATCAACATCTTCACCAGCACCATCTCCTCTCAAACCCTAGTTCATCTCTTGTATCCGATATTTGTCTCAAAACCTCAGATTGGTACATGTGGGTTGCTAGTAGTGTTGATTACTCCTTGTAGTTGATGCTAGTTGGTTTATTCGGTGGAAGATCATATGTTCAGATCCTTTATGCATATTAATACCCCTCTGATTATGAACATGAATATGATTTGTGAGTAGTTACGTTTGTTCCTGAGGACATGGGAGAAGTCTTGTTATAAGTAATCATGTGAATTTGGTATTCGTTCGATATTTTGATGAGATGTATGTTGTCTTTCCTCTAGTGGTGTTATGTGAACGTCGACTACATGACACTTCACCATTATTTGGGTCTAGGGGAAGGCATTGGGAAGTAACTAGATGATGGGTTGCTAGAGTGACAGAAGCTCAAACCCTAGTTTATGTGTTGCTTCGTAAGGGGCTGATTTGAATCTGTATGTTTCATGCTATGGTTAGGTTTACCTTAATACTTCTTTTGTAGTTGCGGATGCTTGCAGGAGGGGTTAATCATAAGTGGGATGCTTGTCCAAGGAAGGTCAGTACCCAAGCACTGGTCCACCCACATATCAAATTATCAAAGTAACGAACGCGAATCATATGAGCATGATGAAAACTAGCTTGACGATAATTCCCATGTGTCCTCGGGAGCGCTTTCCTTTATATAAGAGTTTGTCCAGGCTTGTCCTCTGCTACAAAAAGGATTGGGCAACCTTGCTGCACCTTGTTTACTTTTGTTACTTGTTACCCGTTACAAATTACCTTATCACAAAACAATCCGTTACCGATAATTTCAGTGCTTTGAGAGAATACCTTACTGAAAACCGCTTGTCATTTCCTTCGGCTCCTCGTTGGGTTTGACACTCTTACTTATCGAAAGGACTACGATAGATCCCCTATACTTGTGGGTCATCACGCATCAAAACCACAATGATTTTTCGTCAAGTTTGCTGTTTTAACCTTCAACAATGACCGGGCGTAGTCACACTCGATTCAACTAAAGTTGGAGAAACAGACACCCACTAGCCACCTGTGTGCGAAGCATGTTGGTAGAACCAGTGTCGCGTAAGCGTACGCGTAATGTCGGTCTGAGTCGCTTCATCCAACAATACCACCAAATCAAAGTATGACATGCTAGTAAGCAGTATGACTATTATCGCCCACAACTCTTTGTGTTCTACTCGTGCATATAACATCTACGCATAGACCTGGCTCGGATGCCACTGTTGGGGAACGCAGTAATTTCAAAAAAAATCCTATGCGCACGCAAGATCCATCTAGGTGATGCATAGCAACGAGAGGGGAGAGTGTTGTCCACGTACCCTCGTAGACCAAAAGCGGAAGCGTTATGACAACACGGTTGATGTAGTCGTACGTCTTCATGATCCGACCGATCCTAGCACCGAAGGTACGGCACCTTCGTGATCTGCACACGTTCAGCTCGGTGACGTCCCACGAACTCTAGATCCAGCTGAGGTCGAGGGAGAGTTTCGCCAGCACGACAACGTGGTGATGGTGATGATGAAGTTACTAGCGCAGGGCTTCGCCTAAGCACTGGAACGATATGACCGAGGTGGAAATCTGTGGAGGGGGCACCGCACACGGCTAAGACAACTGTCAACTTGTGTGTCTATGGGGTGCCCCCTCCCCCGTATATAAAGGAGGGGAGGAGGTGGCCGGCCGACCCTCATGGTGCGCCCAAGGGGGGATTCCTACTCCTACTAGGAGTAGGTTTTCCCCCTTTCCTAGTCCTAATAGGAGGGGGAGGAAGGGGAAGAGGAGAGGAAGGAAAGGGGGGCCGGCCCCCCTCCCAATTCGGATTGGGCTTGGGGGGCACGCCCCCACCTCTTGGCCGCCTCCTCTCTCTCCCACTAAAGCCCATGTAGGTCCATATAGCCCCCGGGGGGTTCCGGTAACCCCCCCCCCCCCGGTACTCCGGTATATGCCCGAACTCATCTGAAACCTTTCCGGTGTCCAAACATAACCTTCCAATATATAAATCTTCATGTCTCGACCATTTCGAGACTCCTCGTCATGTCCGTGGTCACATTCGGGGCTCCGAACTACCTTCGGTACATCAAAACACATAAACTCATAATACCAATCGTCATCGAACGTTAAGCGTGCGGACCCTACGGGCTCGAGAACTATGTAGACATGACCGAGACTCATCTCCGGTCGATAACCAATAGCGGAACCTGGATGATCATATTGGTTCCTACATATTCTACGAAGATCTTTATCGGTCAAACCACATAACAACATACGTTGTTCCCTTTGTCATCGGTATGTTACTTGCCCGAGGTTCGATCGTCGGTATCACTATACCTAGTTCAATCTCGTTACCGACAAGTCTATTTACTCGTTCCGTAATGCATCATCCCGTAACTAAATCATTAGTCACATTGCTTGCAAGGCTTATAGTGATGTGCATTACCGAGAGGGCCCAGAGATACCTCTCCGACAATCGGAGTGACAAATCCTATTCTCTATCTATGCCAACTCAACAAACACCATCGGAGACACCTGTAGAGCATCTTTATACTCACCCAGTTACGTTGTGACGTTTGATAGCACACTAAGTGTTCCTCCGGTATTCGGGAGTTGCATAATCTCATAGTCATAGGAACATGTATAAGTTATGAAGAAAGCAATAGCGATAAACTAAACGATCATAGTGCTAAGCTAACGGATGGGTCAAGTCAATCACATCATTCTCTAATGATGTGATCCTGTTCATCAAATGACAACTCATGTCTATGGCTAGGAAACTTAACCATCTTTGATTAATGAGCTAGTCAAGTAGAGGCATACTAGTGACACTCTGTTTGTCTATGTATTCACACATGTACTAAGTTTCCGGTTAATACAATTCTAGCATGAATAATAAATATTTATCATGATATAAGGAAATATAAATAACAACTTTATTATTGCCTCTAGGGCATATTTCCTTCAATCCCGAGGGTCCGGGTCCTGGGAGCGCTGCGCGCCGAATACCGCGGGGGCCTCAAGGCGCTTCTGTTGCTCGTTCGCCGCAGTGAGAAGCTCACGGACGCGTTGCTGCCACTGTAGTAGTTGCTCACCCTGCGGGTTCTCCAAGTCCACCACGGCCGCCTCCACGGCGCGCATGTTCTTGACGGGGGTGTTGTAGACGGGCGGGACCACGCCCAGTGCGCGACCGAGAGTCGCACCCCGGGTGCACACCTCGGCGACCCGGCTAGGCTCAGTAGCCGCCGGCCTGAAGCCGTAAGCGGCGGCGCGCTCCTGCTGAGCGGACTCCAACCGGCGTTGCGTAGCAGCAAGCCCCGTGGCCTCGTCCAGCAGGCGCACGTGCTCCTTGTTGAGCCACCCAGGTTTGTAACTCACCACATTCAAGTAGTTCCATAATATTTTGAACTCTAGCATCTCGAAGCATGTCACGACGCTTACAAAAAAATTCAATGACGTACGTCAATAAAGGAACTCGATCAAAAACCGCACACGATCATCATTTCCCTGGGCAACGGCAACAAGAACTAGTTGGAGTTGATGTGCAAACAATGTATGTAATAGGCAAGAGGTGAATCATTCATGATTAATGGTTTCAGTCCTTTAATTTCTCCTCTTAAGTTACTAGCCGCACCATAACCTTGCCCACAAATTTGAGTTATAGTCAAACCATGATTGGCGAGTCAAGTTTCAATTGCTTCCTTAAGAGATAATGAAGTAGTGTCACTTACATGCACAACTCCAAGAAAGTTCTCACATGGCCTTCCTACTTTATCAACAAAATGCAAGCATAGATCTTGTTGTCCTTTATGTGATACATCACTAGACTCATCAGCTAGAATAGTGTAATGATTATCACCAAGTTCTTCAATAATTTGATTTCTAGTATGTAGTGCCCAACCTTGAATAATATGATTTTGTATATGGTGAGAAGTAAATTTGAAATTACCTGGTGCATTCAAGACATACCATAGAAAAACAAAGAAAAAAGGGAAGAGAACAAAAGACTGTGAACTCTGAGAAAAAAACAAAGAAAACTAGTGAACATCCATATAATAATCTGTTCACCAAGCTATTCTTTTTTTGCAGGAACTACCCAAACTTTTCATACAATCCATATATGCATATATAAAATTTCATATATAGAAATGTTGTGATAAATAGAAAAAAAAGGAGAGGCCCTAACTAGCTCACCTTGGGGTTATTGGCGTCGAGGTGGTAGGGGTGGCGGCAGCAAGGTGGTAGAGGTGTCCGAGGACGAGGTTGTACGGGTGGTTGTAGCGATCCAACCTCAGACGGTCAAATCTCTGTGCATAAGTGTCATCCCTGGATCGGTAATGCTGACACACACAATACTCGAAGGATTTATAATAGAGTGCAATCACACACTTATTACATCGAATGTCTCAAAAGAGAACTTATTACAATAAATATGGCGTAAGGACATCTAAATAAGATAACAGCGGAAGGCTTGGAAGATAAAGTGAGTCCATCAACTCCAACGGCATAGCTGAGTGCACGACAACGACCCAACCGCTTCCTTACTCATCGTCTGAAAAGTCTACAGCATAATACGTTGCAGCCCGAAAACAGGCCAGCACATGGAATATGCTGGCAAAGTAACACAGTAAAGCAATGAACAGAATAACTACTATCACTACATGCATATATGGCTGGTGGAGGCTGTAATGGTGAATATGTTTTGCGGAAAGCCAATTTTTTCCTACAACAAAGGAATAAATTTTATTTAACTATCATGGTGGTTGAACAACACTGAGAATGGTACCCCCCATCTCAATCCCAATTAAGGAAAATAATCATCAACCCAACAGTTTAATTTTAGAGTGATGAGATACAGTAGGATAGTCCAAGTACTAGATACTCAAGATGTCCATAACCAGGAACACGGCTAACCATGATTAGATTGTACACTCTGCAGAGGTTTGCGCACTTTTCCCCACAAGACTCGATCTCCTCCGTTGGATTTCTCGCACTACATGGTGTTTGAGAAACGGATGACCGAGACACCGTCTTTCAGAAACAGTAACTCTTTACTCCAGGTGGACCGGTACACCTACTTTCCCCTATATTTGCTAGTCCACCTCTTCAAGAGGTCATGTAGCATACTCAACTATGCCAGAGCCCATAATGGCTTGTGGCTGCACACGAAAGTTTCTAGCATGAAATATCTCACGGTCCCTTTGAGCCGGGGTGGCGGACCATAGGAGGATCACACGGTATATCCCCGGGATCTCCTAGGACAACACTGGATTCCCCAGGTGCCCAAAACAAGCAATCCACCCAGATGTGTATTAAAGTTGCCACCTTAAGTTGAACCATTAATTAACAATCTCACATTTGTCATGGATTCACTCACCCAAACCACGTCTACGAGCATAGCATACCAATAATAGCATAACGTAGAAGTAACTCCCAAGATTTGATAATAAACAGGTCAATAGGTTGTACCTCATCATCTACTTCCCAATACCCACAAGTTAATCACATACTAATCATGCAGTGTTTGAGGATTGGAACTAATGCATAAAAACTGGGTATGAAAAGAGTATGATCAATGTGTTACTTGCCTTGCTGACGATCTGCAAAACCTAGAGACTCGTAGTAGCACGCTTCGCACTCCGGGAATTCTATCGCAAAGAAGCAATAGCATACATAAGCAATCAATCATAGATGCACAGGTAAACTCAAATAAGAAGATCGAATCTGAAAACGCAACTGAAGAGATTCGATTTGCAAAAAGAATCAAATCAAACGAAGCAACGAAACTCATACTACGAAAGAAACAAGATCCGTTTACTAATCTGGACTAAAGTCAAATTTTACAGTACCAAAATCTTGTTCAAGTTGGTTAAACAGAAAGAGGGCTTCGAGACGAAGATCTAGGCGCTTGAATCGCCTGATTCCGATAAACGAGGGAAAAGATAAACTAAAACGAAAATCGGGTCAGAAATCGAGATCGAAAATAATCGCGAAAAACACTGGAAAAGGAAAACTGATGAACATGCTAAGGAACGAACGTTCCTTGTCTGTAACTAACGGGTGATCGGCGTTCGTTAAAATCGAACGTACGGACGAACGTCCGCAATTTAACCGTACCGAGAAAAACCGAACCGATCTATTTTTAAAGAAAATAGATCTAGGGTTTCAAAAAAACCGAACTAACCGAAGAAACAAAACGACGGTCAACTCGCGAAAACCGGCGGCGGCGGCGGCTACCTCGGCGGTGGGATCCGGCGGGTGGGGCGGCGGCTCCAGGCGGCGGCGGCGAGTGGCAGCGCGGGCGACGACGGCGCGCTGCAGCGGCGGCGGTGAGTGGCGGCGGCGGCGGCTCGCGAATCGAGGCGGCGGCGCGGGCTGGCGGCTAGGGTTCGGGAGGCGCGGCGGCTGGTGGGCTGTGGGGTCTCGGGGCCCCGGCTTATAAAGAGGCCGGCCGGGTTGGTGTCCAGGTCGGACACGGCCCGGTAAGGCGGTTGCACTTTTTTAAAAAATATTCCGACGCACAGAAAAACGAAGAAAAGAAATACTAAACGGACTCCAAAAATCCTGAAATAAATTTTCCCCGTCCTCTAAAAATCTACCGGACAAGGTGGACATTTATTTAGGACTCTAATGCAATTTTGAAAAACGCGTATTTTTCCTAATTCAAATAAAATAGCAATAAAATCCAAATATTTTTTTTTGTTTTTAATATTTTTCCTCCAATATTTCATTATTTTGGGGAAGTCATATTATCCCGTCTCATATATTTTGATATAAAATATTTTCGGAGAGAAAAATAATTAAAACAAATGACCCTTGTTTCAATATTTGATAAAATTCAAATATGAAAACGATGAAATCCCCAACTCTCTCCGTGGTTCCTTGAGTTGCTTAGAATTTCTAGGATCGCAAAGCAAATATGCAAATGAAATATGATATGCATGAATGATCTATGTATAATATTCCAAATTGAAAATTTGGGATGTTACAAACCTACCCCCCATAAGATGAATCTCGCCCTCGAGATTCGGGTTGGCTAGAAAATAGGTGTGGGTGGTCTTTGAGAAGATCATCCTCTCGTTCCCAGGTGGCTTCATCCTCGGTATGGTGGCTCCACTGGACTTTGCAAAACTTGATAACCTTACTGCGTGTGACTCGGCTGGCAAACTTGAGAATCTTGACTGGTTTCTCCTCATATGTCAAATCACTATCCAACTGAATTGCTTCCAGGGGCACTGTATCTCTCAGAGGAATATCGGCCATCCCAGGATGACACTTCTTCAACTGAGAAACGTGAAACACATCATGAACTCCTCACAATCCTTCAGGTAACTCCAATTTGTAGGCTACCTCTCCCATACGTTCCAAAACTTGGTATGGTCCTACAAATCTCGGGGCTAACTTTCCTTTAACTCCAAAACGTTTAACTCCTCGCAGAGGCGACACTCGCAGATATGCTCTGTCTCTGATTTCATAGACTACCTCCTTGCGTTTTGAGTCTGCATAACTCTTCTGCCTTGACTGAGCTACCTTCAGTCTGTCTCGAATCAACTTAACCTTCTCTTCGGACTCCTTGATCAAATCTGGTCCAAACAATTGTCGGTCTCCAACTTCATCCCACATCAACGGTGTTCTGCACCTTCGTCCATATAGGGCTTCGAACGGTGCCATATTCAAACTGGCCTGGTAGCTATTGTTGTACGAGAACTCTGCGTAGGGCAAATTGTCATCCCAACTAGATCCATAATCCAGCGCACAAGCTCTCAACATAGCCTCCAGAATCTGATTGACTCTCTCTATATGTCCATCTGTTTGCGGATGAAAGGCTGTACTGAACTCTAGCCTCGTACCCAAAGTCTGGTGCAAGTGATGCCAAAACTTTGAAGTAAACTGCGTTCCTCTATCTGATACGATGGTCCTCGGAACTCCATGCAGACATACGATCCTGGTCATATATATCTTGGCCAACTTTGCACTTGTATAGGTGGTCTTCACTGGGATAAAGTGAGCCACTTTAGTCAAGCGATCAACTACTACCCAGATAGAATCATATCCCGATCGGGTCCTGGGAAATCCGGTGATGAAATCAATGCCAAGCTTATCCCACTTCCATTCGGGTATCGGCATAGGCTGCAGTAATCCTGGTGGCTTCTGATGTTCTGCCTTCACTCTCTGACATACACCACATACGGCTACATACTCGGCAATATCCTTCTTCATACCAGTCCACCAGAAATGCTCCTTCAAATCCAAATACATCTTGGTGTTTCCGGGGTGAATTGAGTATGGTGAGTCATGAGCCTCATGAAGTATCAACTTCCTGATCTCTGTATTGTTTGGCACATAAACGCGGTCCTCAAACCATAAGGTGTCGTGCTCATCCTCACGAAAACCTTTGGCTTTTCCTTCGCCCATTCTCTCATTTATCTCGGCAATCTCCTTATCATCCTTCTGAGCTTCCCGAATCTTTCCCAACAATGTAGATTGAACTTCCATAGCTACAACAAAACCTCTAGGAATAATCTCCAAACGAAGTTCCCTGAGATCCTCGGCTAACTCCTTTGGCATCCCTCCGCTTACGAGGGTGTTAACATAACCTTTACGGCTCAAGGCGTCTGCTACGACATTGGCCTTTCCTGGATGATAATGCAGCTTCATGTCATAATCCTTTATGAGTTCTAACCATCTCCTCTACCTGAGGTTCAGCTGCTTCTGTGTGAAAATGTACTTCAAACTCTTGTGGTCCGTGTACACATCACAACGGTTTCCAATCAGAAAGTGTCTCCAAGTCTTGAGTGCATGCACCATGGCTGCTAACTCCAAATCATGCGTGGCATAACTCAACTCATGCGGTCGAAGCTGTCGTGAGGCATACGAGACAACTCTTCCGTCTTGCATAAGTACACCTCCAAGTCCTAAGCGTGAAGCATCGCAATACACCTAGAAGTCCTTATGTATATCTGGCAGAATTAGCACTGGGGCTGTACTCAAACGTTTCTTCAACTCCTGAAAACTGGCCTCACATTCTTCCGTCCATTTGAACTTGGTGTCTTTCTTCAACAACTCCGTCATGGGCTTCGCAATCTTGGAGAAATTCTCAATGAATCTCCGGTAATATCCCGCGAGTCCAAGAAAACTGCGGATCTCGCTAACTGAAGTGGGTGCCAACCACTCAGTGACTGACTGAACCTTGGTGGGGTCTACTGCTATACCTTCTCCTGATATAACATGTCCAAGGAATCCAACTTCCTTCAACCAAAACTCACACTTGCTAAACTTGGCATACAACTGATGTTCCCTGAGTTTCTCGAGAACTAAACGCAAATGCTCCTTGTGCTCCTCTTCATTCTTCGAGTATACCAAGATATCATCTATGAACACCACAACAAACTTATCCAAGAACTCCATGAACACTTTGTTCATCATACTCATGAAATAGGCAGGGGCATTAGTCAATCCAAATGACATAACCGTATACTCATACAGCCCGTACCTTGTGGTGAAAGCTGTCTTAGGTATATCCTTCTCCCGAATCTTTAACTGGTGGTATCCTGATCGCAGGTCGATCTTTGAAAACACTTTAGCTCCTTGCAGCTGGTCAAACAAATCATTGATCATCGGCAGTGGGTACTTGTTCTTGATCATCACTTCATTCAATGCCCGTAATCAACAACCATCCTCAATGATCCATCTTTCTTCTCAACCAAGAGCACTGGGGCTCCCCACGGTGATGAACTTTGTCGGATGTAACCTTTCTCCAATAACTCCTTAATCTGCTTCTTAATCTCCTCCAGATCGTCTGCGGGCATCCGGTATGGTCTCTTCGATATAGGCTCGGTGCCTGGCAATAGTTCTATTAAGAACTCAATGTCTCGATCCGGTGGCATGCCTGGTAATTTCTCTGGAAACACATCCGGGTAATCCTTCACAACAGGTACTTCCTCCTGAACAACTCCTGAGAGGGAATTTACTTGGGTTCTCCTTGACGTATGCCTAGATACATACTTGATCCTTTTTCCCTCCGGGGTGGTGAGATAAATCGACTTACTGGCGCAATCGATGTTCCCTCCATACATCAACAGCCAATCCATGCCCAGTATCACATCCAATCCTTGCGACTCCAGAATTATCAAGTCGAAGGGGAAAACACGACTTCCAACGGGTTTAGAGGGGAGAGATTAGAATAGAATGAGGTCTAGTCAGAAAGCACTACCCATATGCACATGAGACAAACACAATCATATCATATCACTCAATCAATCAAGCAAGGTCATACAAACGGTCTAACTATCGTTACAGTGCTCAGACTACTACTATATACATGGGGGAATACTACTAGTCATATGGGGTCATCTAGAAATTTTGATCGGTGGAAGACTCCATGATATCTGCTCCAGCTTTGTCTTCATAATCATCATCACTACTGTCGGGGTTGGAGTCGGTGTCGTCGATGATGATGTAGTCTTCAGAACGAATCTCCTTGGGTTCGTCGTCTTCTCCTCCTGGCACGAGATCTCCCATGAATACTCCGATCTTCTTTATCAAGTCGTCATTCTTCTCCAATAGTATTGCGATTTCCTCCTCATATCCGGCGCGCGTAGACTTGAGTTCCTCTTCTAGCTCCGTGATCCTGGTCATTGCCTTCTTCAGATCCATCATGCCTGCGCACATCTGGTTCTCCTAGCGTCGAATGTGCTGGTTTAACTCCTGGATGAAAGCTGCAATAGACCTGTCCTTCCTGGTGCTTATCATCTCCCATTGCTCATCTCGGCGCCCACATATCTGGTAGATAGTGTCCTTCACCTCCTGTTTCTAGACTTCTCCAATACGTCCCATAGCAATGTGGGCTGCCATGCTCTTGCCTAGACTCAAGGTGGGTGCATCGAAGGAAAACTCTATGGGCTCAGTGACTGGCATGAATGTCCTTCCTGGAATATGAACTCGAACACTCCAACGCTCCTCTTCTGGTAAAGTGGCGGTGTAGGTCTCGGTGAAGCTTGGTATTCCGATGTTCAGGTACCTAGTGACCTCCTTCAAGTGTCGTCCAAAGGGTGTGTCTTCGTCCGGTTGTGCAAACTTGTTCCTTGAATCCGCCATCCTAAAGAGTGGAAAAATGGAGAGAAGTCAGAAATGAGTAGAGAAGAGTGACCTATGGCTTGTCTTAGTGGTCGTGTCCTACAGTCAGCGTGTGCTCTGATACCATCTTGTAGCGATCCGACCTTAGACAGTCAAATCTCTGTGCATAAGTGTCATCCCTGGATCGGTAATGCTGACACACACAATACTCGAAGGATTTATAATAGAGTGCAATCACACACTTATTACATCGAATGTCTCAAAAGAGAACTTATTACAATAAATATGGCTTAAGGACATCTAAATAAGATAACGGCGGAAGGCTTGGAAGACAAAGTGAGTCCATGAACTCCAACGGCATAGCTGAGTGCACGACAACGACCCAACCGCTTCCTTACTCATCGTCTGAAAAGTCTGCAACATAATACATTGCAGCCCGAAAACGGGTCAGCACATGGAATATGCTGGCAAAGTAACACAGTAAAGCAATGAACAGAATAACTACTATCACTACATGCATATATGGCTGGTGGAGGCTATAATGGTTAATATGTTCTGCGAAAAGCCAATTTTTTCCTACAACAAAGGAATAAATTTTATTTAACTATCATGGTGGTTGAACAACACTGAGAATGGTACCCCCCATCTCAATCCCAATTAAGGAAAATAATCATCAACCCAACAGTTTAATTTTAGAGTGATGAGATACAATAGGATAGTCCAAGTACTAGATACTCAAGATGTCCATAACCGGGGACACGGCTAACCATGATTAGATTGTACACTCTGCAGAGGTTTGCGCACTTTTCCCCACAAGACTCGATCTCCTCCGTTGGATTTCTCGCACTACATGGTGTTTGAGAAACGGATGACCGAGACACAGTCTTTCAGAAACATTAACTCTTTACTCCGGGTGGACCGGTACACCTACTTTCCCCTACATCTGCTAGTCCACCTCTTCAAGAGGTCATGTAGCATACTCAACTATGCCAGAGCCCATAATGGCTTGTGGCTGCACACGCAAGTTTCTAGCATGAAATATCTCACCATCCCTTTGAGCCTGAGTGGCGGACCGTAGGAGGATCACACGGTATATCCCCGGGATCTCCTAGGACAACACTGGATTCCCCAGGTGCCCAAAACAAGCAATCCACCTAGATGTGTATTAAAGTTGCCACCTTAAGTTGAACCATTAATTAACAATCTCACATTTGTCATGGATTCACTCACCCAAACCACGTCTACGAGCATAGCATAGCAATAATAGCAAAACGTAGAAGTAACTCCCAAGGTTTGATAATAAACAGGGCAATAGGTTCTACCTCATCATCTACTTCCCAATACCCACAAGTTAATCACATCCTAATCATGCAGTGTTTGAGGATTAGAACTAATGCATAAAAACTGGGTATGAAAAGAGTATGATCAATGTGTTACTTGCCTTGCTGACGATCTGCAAAACCTAGAGACTCGTAGTAGCACACTTCGCACTCCGGGATTCTATCGCAAACAAACAATAGCATACATAAGCAATCAATCATAGATGCACGAGTAAACTCAAATAAGAAGATCGAATCTAAAAACGCAACTGAAGAGATTCGATTTGCAAAAAAAATCAAATCAAACGGAGCAACAAAACTCAAACTACGAAAGAAACAAGATCCGTTTATTAATCTAGACTAAAGTTAAATTTTACAGTACCAAAATCTTGTTCAAGTTGGTTAACCAGAAAGAGGGCTTCGAGACGAAGATCTAGGCGCTTGAATCGCCTGATTCCGATAAACGAGCTAAAAGATAAACTAAAATGAAAATCGGGTCAGAAATCGCGATCGAAAATAATCATAAAAGACCCTGGAAAAAGAAAACTGACGAACAGGCTAACGAACGAACGTTTGCTGTCTGTAACTAACGGGTGAACAGCGTTCGTTAAAATTGATCGTATGGACGAACGTCCACAATTTAACCGAACCAAGAAAAACCGATCCGATCTATTTTTAAAGAAAACAAATTTAGGGTTTCAAAAAAACCGAACTAACCGAAGAAAAAAACGACGGTCAACTCGCGATAACCGGCGGCGGCGGCGAGTGGCGTCGCAGGCGACGACGGCGCGCTACAGCGGCGGCGGCGAGTGGCGGTGGCGGCGGCTCGCGGATCGAGGCGGCAACGCGGGCTGGCGGCTAGGGTTCGGGAGGCGCGGCGGCTGGTGGGCTGCGGGGTCTCGCGGCCCCGGCTTATAAAGAGGCCGTCCGGGTTGGTGGCCAGGTCGGACACAGCCCGGTAAGGCGGTTGCACTTTTTTTTATAAATATTCCGACGCGCAAAGAAAAAAAATACTAAACGGACTCCAAAAATCCTGAAATAAATTTTCCCCGTCCTCTAGAAATCTACCGGACAAGGTGGACATTTATTAGGACTCTAATGCAATTTTAAAAAACGCATATTTTTCCTAATTCAAATAAAATAGCAATAAAATCCAAATAAAAATGTTTATTTGTTTTTAATATTTTTCTTCCAATATTTCATTATTTTGGGGAAGTCATATTATCCCCTTTCATATATTTTGATATGAAATATTTTCGGAGAGAAAAATAATTAAAACAAATGACCCTTGTTTCAATATTTGATAAAATTCAAATATGAAAACGATGAAATCCCCAACTCTCTCCGTGGGTCCTTGAGTTGCTTAGAATTTCTAGGATCGCAAAGCAAATATGCAAATGAAATATGATATGCATGAATGATCTATGTATAACATTCCAAATTGAAAATTTGGGATGTTACAGTGGTCGGCGGTGAGCTTGGGGAGCCGTGCTGCGAGGAGGCTGCGAGCGACCTCGGGGGATGCTGGATCCGACTGGTTGGGTCGAGCAGCGGCAGCAGGCGGCCAGTGGGTAGACCCGGCGGCGGCGATAGAATCACGCGGGGACGAGCGGCAGCCTACCCTGGTCGATATAATTCTATGTGACCGGTGGCTAGGGTTGGGCAGTTTAAATACCACATAGTTTGTTGAGTACCTTTCATCGGGGGCCTTGACAAAAGTTGCCCACCATCACGGGGCGTCAGCAGCAAACGGCCATGCCACCTGGCTCTCAGCTGCCATTTTTTTAGAACACAATACAAATGCAAGCGCACATATACCACATGCACACATCCCTATGAAAACACATACCCAGACCCTATCCTTATGGACACCTCCGAGAGACTAACACTAGTAGAAAAAGGGCCTTTTGTCCCGGTTCTGGAACCGGGACTAAAGGCCCTCCACGTGACTGCTGCCTGGAGGTCCACCTTTAGTCCCGGTTGGTAACACCAACCGGTACTAAAGGATTTTTTTGAATTTTTTTGATTTATTTTGAAATATTTTCCCGATGTTCAAATTTCTGAATTATTTTAACCTCTAATCTCTAATTACCCCTCATCACTACTAAATTTAATCTCTAATCACCCCTCATCATTCCAAATCATCTAACTTCCCGAACGGTCACCCATCCTCCCACTCCCCCAGCCTGAGCACGCTTAACTTCTCCCTCGTTTCCAAGTCTGCACTTATTGTTTTCCTAGCAATAGTAAGATGTCAATCCTATTAACCCTCAGGAGTTTAGCTTGAGCATAAGTCACACATTTCACTGTTTGAGTTTGAAACTATTGTTCTAAAAAACAATAATTATTTAGTAACACTAATATTTCTTGAATAAGTAGTTTGACCATTGTTTGACTACAGTTTGACCAGATTTGACCAAAATTCAAAAAAACTGAAATAATTATTTAGTTAAACTAATATCCTTGAATAATTATTTAGTAACACTAATACTTCTTGAATAAGTAGTTCGACCATAGTTTGACCAGATTTAACGAAAATTAAAAAAAACTAAAATTTGAGCATAACTTTTTTTCCTTTTGGAATTTGAGGATTCTAAAAATTTGCAAACAGGCCGTAAGCGGTCAAAATCGGATGCGGATTTTCATGCTGAACATTTTGATATATTATACTTTTTTTCTGACATCGTATGCAAATGTTATAGTCGTTTTACATTTTCCCTACACTTTTTGCAAAACATGTCCAAATTTAAGTTTTTAAATTTTCCTAACTAGTAGATGTGGTAACATAACTACATCTCGAAGGATTTTAACTTTTGAAGTTTTTATCATTTTCTTTTGCTTTTTACAAAACTGAAAAGGCGATACACGGGAGGGGGTGGGATTTGAAAATTGTACCATTAGTACCGGTTCGTGGCACGAACCGGTACTAAAGGTCTCAACCCCATTAGTACCGGTTCGTGGCAATGGGCATCGCACCCTTTAGTACCGGTTCGTGGCACCAACCGGGACTAAATGTCCCATTTGAACCGGGAGTAATGCCTGTACGATGCCCTCGCCGCTCGAACCGGGATTAATGCTCACATTAGTCCCGGTTCGTAATGCAACCGGTATTAATGCTTTTTTCTGGCTGAACCAAAGCCCATTTTTCTACTAGTGTAAGTAGGCATATCATCTTGAGATTGACAAAATCATTACAGACACTTCGTAGTCGACATGAACATATCCTCTCACTGAACGCACATCGCCTTTGACTAGGTTCTTGCATACTATGCATAAGCAAGTTCCTTCATGTCCGGCGAGTATGTTCGGCGCGGGGCTCGATAGTGTCTCCCATTTTCCGTGTCCCGCTGTTTGTCGAGAGTCGTACTCGGCTTACACAGCTTTTACTGTAATCCTATGTTTCGGTACTCGGCGAACAGGAAAGAACTCGGTAACAACCATTTTTCCAGTAGTGAGGCTGGGCGTACTTATATACAGTTATACACGCGTACAAACCCAAGAGATAAATTCTACTTGGTTCTTTGCATGAAAATTCTACTCGGTTTACAACTCCTAATCCTACAAAACCACGTACAGGTGCCGTGTACATACTGGTGTTCAAGTCTAACATATAACCCACCTAACAAACTTCTCGGTGCATCAAAACCCTCGTCCCCCATCGATAGCCCTTCCCGTCTACCGCCCCGCACCACCATGATGCCACGGCACTCGCCTGAACGTCACCGTCACGGTAGTCTCAGCTCTC
The DNA here is from genome assembly GCF_018294505.1 of Triticum aestivum. NCBI lineage: Eukaryota > Viridiplantae > Streptophyta > Magnoliopsida > Poales > Poaceae > Triticum > Triticum aestivum. The sequence goes on along the minus strand of NC_057811.1, from coordinate 42,126,875 downwards.
CTGCGGCGACCAGCAAGCCTGCGCCGGCTGCCACGGGCGCCTGTGCACCGCTGCCGGAGGAGCTCATCTTCGACGTCCTTGCCAGGGTGCCGGTGAAGTCCGCGTGCCGCTTCCGGTGCGCGTCAAGAGCGTGGCACGCGCTCATTTCCGATCAGGCCTTCCTCGCCGCTCACAGATCACGCCACGCCGAGCCGCTCCTCGTCGCCATCACCTCCTCCCCGGATCACGCCGGCGGAGGCCGTGATCTGCGCCTGATGGACATGGATGGCAATGTTGTGACGGTGACCAAGGGCGCAGCTGGTGGCCTCAGGTTGCTCTCCTCGAGCACGGATGAGCTCGTCGGCGTCGCCGAAGTCTCTTCCTCTCGCGTGATCGACCCGGCCACCGGAAAGGTGCTCGCCAATTCCTCGCCGAGACAAATGTTCGGGTTCTACATCATGTTTGGTTTCGGTCACGCCATCCCGTCCGGTGAGTACAAGATGGTACGCCTCGTGAACAACCAGACCTTCGAGGTCTTCACTCTAGGAGACAACGCGGGGTGGAGGAGGTCGAAGCTGCCCCCAATTCGCGTCAACGAAAGCTCCCAAGTCACCGCCAATGGCGTCATGTACTTCATGGTCTCAAGGAAGCTAGACGATGACGGCTTACTTCGCTTTGACCTCGAGAGCGAAGAGTGGATGCCGGCAATAAAAGGCCCGCCGATAACATCAAGCCCCGAGGCGTGGTGGAATGGTACACAATCGGTCCGCATAGCGGAGCTCAACGGCATCTTGTGTGTGATTCAATCGGAGATGCAAGCAACGAGTAATCACAACTGCACCAACGTATGGCTGCGTACTGATGACTCTTGGATCAAAGCGTACTCGATCCCGGCAGCCCCTTCGTCCTATTATTATACGCCGTTGATGGTCACACATGATGGTGGCAACTTGATATTCTACTGCTTTTTCCATGGACAAGGACATTTACTTCGATCCTACGATCCTTACACCAACACATGTACAACGCTACGGAGATTAGACGACAGTACTGAAAAAGTTGGCCTTTGTAGTTTGCACTTGGACCGTTTTGTCTTGAACAAGATCTAGTGCTCACCTCTAGGTGATTCTACCCAGTTTTAATGTGTTTTTCATGAATTGTTATAACTATGATGATATCTTATTTGCCGGCACGTATTGGTTTGTAAAGACATCGTCCGACTCGTTTTTGAAAGTTTTATGGAATGTTTCGAATTGTTCCTAGTATACATTTGTTTATTTGGAGATCAATAGTATAGTTTAGTGGTCTAACAGGCACTTGACTACTTGACTGACATCGTTACTTCGTTGCCTGCTTTAATTGGCTAATGCATTTTCTTTCCTTGGAAAGCATTAGGTTTTACATGCATATCATTGTCCTTTTCCGAAGTAGAAATAAACTTGGAAATACTGTAGTTTGTAATCCAAACTAAACCCAATCCAAACTTGAAGTGCTACAGTCCACACTGTGTTTTCAAGCCAAACCATCCAAACTATTTCCCACATATGGTTTGAACCCAATTCAGGTCAGGGTTACATGTGCATGTACACATGATTGAAACTATATGTACATCTACATCGTCTAGGAAGCAAAGTAACTGCACACAATTACAAGATGCATCTAAGCTGCTACAAAATCATCATCCTCACCCCAACCGAAAGAGCAAGTTAATAAGAGACGGTGTTTTCAAAAGAGACGGTGCTCAACATCCAGTGGGAACATTCAACTCAATTATTACATAAGTAAGTTTTAAAATATGCTTGAGATCAACCAGTAGATTGAGGTTGAGACTCCGGCGAAGGAGGAACTCTACAAAGACGACTTGAATCCGATGGTAGCGGCGGTGGCGTCAGCCTCAATGACTAGTATAGTGTTGAGAAGCAGAAAAGAAATCAAACCAGGCGACAACCGAAACGACTAGTTCTAACACTGAATGAACATGATCACGCTGATTGCACAAAAAGAAATCAATGGGTTGATTTTTTGGTTGGACCCAAAACATGCATTGAATTGTACATTGTACTTTCTTTTGTTTTCGGTTCCGCCTCTGCTTGAACTTTATTTAGTCAAACGAGGTATTATTAAGGCACGTGCTACAGACCGGCTGATTTCTATACGAAATCAGTCGGGTCCTGGGCCATCAGATCCTGCCCCCATCCAGACCTGGCCAAACAGGCCAGCCCCACACGGTACGGCCCAGCCCATGCTAATCATGCCTGGCCCGACACAGCCCGCCATGGCACATTTAATAGCTGGGCCGTGCCGGGCCAGCCCACGGGCGCTGCTCCATGGATAGGCACGGCCTGATAAGTAAACGGGCCGGCCCGCTTAGAACACTAGACTGCACATTTTCAACCTGTTGTGCAGATTTTTAGGCCTATTGGCTATATACTATCCGCATGCCATATTAATTACTACCTTATAGTAATAAAGGGTGATGTCAAACCCGCATTGATGTGATCTGTTCTTTCGTATGCTATGTGCGTCTAGCTCACGCTGAATCGTATGCTATGTACGTCTAGCTCACGCTGAAGTCGCCGAAGGCCCCACCATGTACGCCAAACTCAGCAAACCCCTCCCACGAGTTCTTCTAGGTTCTCCGCGTCGTTGTTTGGATACGGAGAATTAGACGTGGGATTTTGGAAAACTTGTTTTTAGAGGATTTTTAGAAAAACCAGTTTTTGTTAGTTTTTCTGTTACTCCGAGTCTATACAATCCTTGTTTGGGTGGAAAAAGGGTAAAACACGATTACGCACTTGCCTTACGCTCATCCCAGAGGCCATGGCTCTTGCTTGTAGCCTTCCTATGCATGTTTCTCTCGTCCTCTTCCTTGCATGCTGCATGCCACATGTATGGCTCTCCTGCTAGCTAGCTTATGATGTGCACGCGGCAGGTCGACGTAGCAGTGGCAGCGACGCCCGTACATGGGCGGGTACACGTCGGTATGAAGCAGGACGCTGTCAACGGTGCTGCCGGCCGCGCCCAAGCTGAGAATGGCGGAGATAACATGGCGAGCTGGACAAGCCGTTGCCGGCCGACGTTGTCTCGACAGAGGACGAACATCGCGGAGTTCGACGTTGCCACTGTTATGGTGCCGGTGTTGGACGGCGCCGGCGACGATCACCGGAGCTACCAGCAAGGATGACATTTGGACGCAAAAGTAGACGGCAAAGAATTAATGAAAAAGTAGACGATGAAGCTGAACCCGCCGATGCATACAAATAGACCGTGCGGGGTACTGGCCAACGCAACTGTAGAGAACGCGTTTTTCTATGAAACTGGCTTTTTGAGATTTTATAAAACTCGGTATTACTTATCCACGGATTAGTAAACAAGTTTTTAGGTGGTTGTAACAGAAATCACGTTTTTTAGAGAGCTGGTTCTCTACAAACTCTCCATCCTCGCCAACGACACAGCGGCTAAATGCGGCCCGTAAATTGAGGTATTTCATTGTTCACTATAAAAAAAAGTTGCATATTGTTTGTTCATAGTATTTTTTTTATCTACAGGATTACAGTATTAAAATTCATCACATTGTAAATTTGTAAATTTTATTTTTAGATCACTGACCCTTTTTTCATCACATTGTAAATTTGTAAATTATATAAATGAAAATTATAAATTATGATAATTTCCGTTCAGAGGATGGCATTTTCAATTTTTAAGACTGTTATTTATGAGTAAAAAAGTTAAACTGGGCCTCATATCACACACTGGGGAAATGATCTGACACATTTGTATGGTTAATACACACTGCCCCCAAGAAGTTCCATTTGTTGACAAAACAAGTGAGGCCTGGTTGTTTTGGTCAATTTACAGACTGATGAGAATCAGACCGACCCACATATTCTCTCAGAATCTTGGTTAAGGAGGTCTGATTCTCAAAATTCTGAACCTATAGAACAGGGCCTGAATCTAAACCTTTAGCTACCAGATCATTAACATGCTATGAATGCCCTGTAGGAAAGCACACTGCGCCTCATGCCATCTAAACTGTCTTGAATGTTCCACCTCATACAGCCTACATCTGAACCTATAGTACAAAAATGTTCAGATCTGGCGCATCAGAACGCCTTTCATGTGGAGCTGTCCACAGAATCAAAAAAAAATAAACAGGGCCTCAGAGATCTTGGTGGTTGTGGTCATCAGATGGGGCCATTGCCCCATCAAGAGTAGCAAATATTTTGATAACATCACTGGCTCCAAAAATAACAAAAAGCACCCAAAAAAAGAGCAGATTGTATGATTCGAGTCAGAAGTAGCTGGTTAAAGATCTCACGTTTATTACAAATCAATGGGAATCCGAATGATTTTCTTCTTCATCCTCACCATGCTATTGGACACGGCACCAAACAAAATCGAAACAAAGAGATGGCTTATGGCAGCTTTTAGGTCAGAAGTAGCTGGTTTAAGATCTCACATTTGTCAATACAAATCAATGGGAATCCGAATGATTTTCTTCGTCACACCTAGCCAAGCCATCAGGCGAAAACAACCCAAACAGAGACGGAGAGATGCAGTACCGAAAGATTTTGATTTGCAGAAAAATTTATCTGCTTTGTCACCGGCAAATCCTGGATAAACAGAGGACGGCCGGAGCTTAAAAAGCAGACGGGGAGAGCTAGGAAAGTGCTCTCCCCTTTGGTTCGATCTGGCCTAAGGATAGATTCCTCGCCGCAGATTGGCAGCGAACAATTGCAATTTTAGGCCAAGAACAGAAGAACGAGACAGCAAAAGCAAATCAACGTCGGGGCTGAATAAACGATGAAACACGGCAAATGGAAATCAATAAGGCTCGAAACGAGGAGTGAACCCTAGATCGGGGAACGGGGAGATGAGGATGGCTGCCGGCGGCGGTGGAAGGAAGAGAGTTCGGGGATCCGGTATTTGTAGCCGTCCTGGCGGGTTGCTGTGGTGGGCACTATCGGGCTAGGGTTTGGAATCGTTGTGGATGTGTACATGGGCTAGGCCCATGAAAGGCTGGACAGAGGTGGTCGTCGGCTCCTTTTTATTCGATCTAGAAATGCGATTGTGTCTAAAAAAAATCTAGAAATGCGAGGATCCGATGCGGTTTCTGACTGACACATCTATCAATGTTGTCGATCCTCGCGAACCAACTTGTGGTTGGATGGTTAGAGGGATTGTGGTATCCCCAACCCACCAGGGTTCAAGTCCTGCTGCTCGCATTTATTCCTGGATTTATTTAATGATTTCGTAAATTTCAAGATAATATGCCGCCTCAGTCTTTCGAAGGTGCTCATAGGGGTAGGGTGTGCGTGTGTGCGTTCATAGGGGTGAGTGTATGTGTGTGTATATGAGCGCTTGCGTCTGTACTGTGTTCAAATCCCCTTTGAGCAGCCAACGCTCATGGGATTGTTGCAGCCAGAAAATCTCCTCATTCACCAGAATCTCATGAAGCTCAAAATTAATATCCACCTTTCTACTATACATCTCAGGGGTCAGAGGTCCCTCCTCTTCAAGCTCCTCAAGAGTGGACAATTCTACTCTTAATTATTCTTTTCTTTTCTTGGTATGGCCGTACTTATTGGACCCCCACCCTTTGAAGAAGGTTTTAAACCTTTTTAGTTTGATATTAAGAATATCAATAGAATCTTCAGCTTTAACCGCTTTATTCCAGATTTTCTCCACTCAGGGTAGAAAGTCCTCATTTTTAAACCAGGCCAGACCAAACCTAAACTCCCTAGGTTTATGTGCCTCCCTGCCCATGTCTCCTGAGAAAAGGAGTAGGGGGTTATGGTCAGATAACTCTCTAACCAGCTTTCTAACAGTTACCAATGGGTATAAGTTTTCCCAGTCGCTAGACATCAAAATCCTGTCTAGCTTTTCCAAAGTGGGGTGGGTCTGGTTATTTGTCCAAGTATATTTCCCTCCACTACAATAAATCTCCCTCAGGCCATATGCATTAATGACAGAATTGAACATGTCCATAGATTTATGTCCATGTAATTTTTTATTCTTCTCACCACCATGCCTCAAGATGTTAAAGTCTCCTCCAACTATGTAGGGTTTGTTCATATTAGAACAGAATTGAGCAAGTTCCAGCAGGAACTCCTCCCTCATCTCCTCATGAGCTGGGCCATACACCACTAGAATACTCCATTCAGATTTATTCCTCCTATCTATTAGATCAAGCTGGATCATGAACTTTCCTTTCTTGTTAGAACTCAAGTCCAAAATGTCTTTTCTAGCCCCTGCAATGATACCACCTGATTTGCCACATGAGGGGATCCAGACCCACTCAAAGATACTAAAAGGGTCAATTTTTCTCAAGCATTTAGGGGAGAAGTTTTTCTTCATGGTTTCCTGTAGACCCAGGAGATCAAGGGAATGGTCACTTATTAAATCAGAGAGGCAGGTGGCCATTCCTTTCTTGCCCACCCCTCTGCAGTTCCAAATGAAACCTCTCATTTGGAACGGTTTTTTTGTTTTTTGGACCTGGTAACCCTGCCAGGGGCCAGGGCAGGATTACCACGATCAATGTTTTCTACTGTCATTTTCTTTTGGCTTCTAGTCACAGGCCTAGATAGCTTGACAGCAGACTTACTTTTTTTCTTTCTACTCCCATTTTTATAAGAACATAAATCTTCACTACAATACTCATCTTGTTCTAACCAAGATAAGCTGAGAGGGGCTTGTTTTCCCAGTCCATTTGTGACCACCAGGTCATCCTCTTTCTCATTTCTTTTATTAATGTCATCCTGTTTACTCAACAGATTTCCTCTAACATCCTCTAACTCATGAAGAATATCAATACAGGTAAAGTGATCATCTGGAATTAGAACCCCCATTTTATTAGCTCTACTTATTAGCTCAGCATCCCCCAAAGCAGCAAAAGAATTTTTTCTAGGGTTTTGATATTTACCTTCCAGTTTTTTCTTCTTGGCCACTTCCATAGCTTTTTGCATCATGTCTCCCTACCTCTCCTGACCACATCGAAGACTAAACCTCAGGTTAGTCTCAGGGATCAATGGAGGTGTGGGAATTATCTCATTGTCACAATCAGGCGATGGCAGGTGTACCAGATAATCATCTGATACCTTCAGCTTAGGATCCACCTCTCCTGTCACTTCTGAGACCTGCGAAACACCAGTTATGTTGGGAATCGTAGCATAATTTTAAAATTTTCCTACGCTCACCAAGATGCATCTATGGAGTATACTAGCAACGAGGGGAAAGGAGTGCATCTACATACCCTTGTAGATCGCGAGCGGAAGCGTTCCAATGAACGTGGATGACGGAGTCGTACTCGCCGTGATCCAAATCACCGATGACCGAGTGCCGAACGGACGGCACCTCCGCGTTCAACACACGTACGGTGCAGCGACGTCTCCTCCTTCTTGATCCAGCAAGGGGGAAGGAGAGGTTGATGGAGATCCAGCAGCACGACGGCGTGGTGGTGGATGCAGCGGGATGCCGGTAGGGCTTCGCCGAGCTTATACGAGAGAGAGAGGTGTTGCAGGGGAGGAGGGAGGCGCCCAAGGCTGGGTTGTTGCTGCCCTCCCTCCCCCCTTTATATAGGCCCCCTTGGGAGGGGGGGCGCCGGCCAAACCCATCTAGGGAGGGGGGCGGCGGCCAAGGGGGTTGCCTTGCCCCCCAAGGCAAGTGGGAAGCCCCCCACCCTAGGGTTCCCAACCCTAGGCGCATGGGGGAGGCCCATGGGGGGGCGCCCAGCCCACTAGGGGCTGGTTCCCTTCCCACTTCAGCCCACGGGGCCCTCCGGGATAGGTGGCCCCACCCGGTGGACCCCCGGGACCCTTCCGGTGGTCCCGGTACAATACCGGTAACCCCCGAAACTTTCCCGGTGGCCGAAACTTGACTTCCTATATATAATTCTTCACCTCCGGACCATTCCGGAACCTCTCGTGACGTCCGGGATCTCATCCGGGACTCCGAACAACTTGCGGGTTTCCGCATACACATATCTCTACAACCCTAGCGTCACCGAACCTTAAGTGTGTAGACCCTACGGGTTCGGGAGACATGCAGACATGACCGAGACGCCTCTCCGGTCAATAACCAACAGCGGGATCTGGATACCCATGTTGGCTCCCACATGTTCCACGATGATCTCATCGGATGAACCACGGTGTCGAGGATTCAATCAATCCCGTATGCAATTCCCTTTGTCAATCGGTATGTTACTTGCCCGAGATTCGATCGTCGGTATCCCAATACCTTGTTCAATCTCGTTACCGGCAAGTCTCTTTACTCGTACCGCAATGCATGATCCCGTGACTAACGCCTTAGTCACATAGAGCTCATTATGATGATGCATTACCGAGTGGGCCCAGAGATACCTCTCCGTCACACGGAGTGACAAATCCCAGTCTCGATCCGTGCCAACCCAACAGACACTTTCGGAGATACCCGTAGTGCACCTTTATAGTCACCCAGTTACGTTGTGACGTTTGGCACACCCAAAGCACTCCTACGGTATCCGGGAGTTGCACGATCTCATGGTCTAAGGAAAAGATACTTGACATTGGAAAAGCTCTAGCAAACGAAACTACACGATCTTTTATGCTATGCTTAGGATTGGGTCTTGTCCATCACATCATTCTCCTAATGATGTGATCCCGTTATCAATGACATCCAATGTCCATAGTCAGGAAACCATGACTATCTGTTGATCAACGAGCTAGTCAACTAGAGGCTTACTAGGGACACGTTGTGGTCTATGTATTCACACATGTATTACGATTTCCGGACAATACAATTATAGCATGAACAATAGACAATTACCATGAACAAAGAAATATAATAATAACCATTTATTATTGCCTCTAGGGCATATTTCCAACAGTCTCCCACTTGCACTAGAGTCAATAATCTAGTTACATTGTGATGAATCGAACACCCATTGCGTCCTGGTGTTGATCATGTTTTGCTCTAGGGAGAGGTTTAGTCAACGGATCTGCTACATTCAGGTCCGTATGTACTTTACAAATATCTATGTCTCCATTTTGAACACTTTCACGAATGGAGTTGAAGCGACGCTTGATATGCCTGGTCTTCCTGTGAAACCTGGGCTCCTTCGCAAGGGCAATAGCTCCAGTGTTGTCACAGAAGAGAGTCATCGGGCCCGACGCATTGGGAATCACCCCTAGGTCGGTAATGAACTCCTTCATCCAGACTGCTTCCTGTGCTGCCTCCGAGGCTGCCATGTACTCCGCTTCACATGTAGATCCCGCCACGACGCTTTGCTTGCAACTGCACCAGCTTACTGCTCCTCCATTCAAAATATACACGTATCCGGTTTGTGACTTCGAGTCATCCAGATCTGTGTCGAAGCTAGCGTCGACGTAACCCTTTACGACGAGCTCTTCGTCACCTCCATAAACGAGAAACATATCCTTAGTCCTCTTCAGGTACTTCAGGATATTCTTGACCGCTGTCCAGTGTTCCATGCCGGGATTACTTTGGTACCTTCCTACCAAACTTACGGCAAGGTTTACATCAGGTCTGGTACACAGCATGGCATACATAATAGACCCTATGGCCGAGGCATAGGGGATGACACTCATCTTTTCTATATCTTCTGCCGTGGTCGGGCATTGAGCCGTGCTCAATTGCACACCTTGCAATACAGGCAAGAACCCCTTCTTGGACTGATCCATATTGAACTTCTTCAATATCTTGTCAAGGTATGTACTCTGTGAAAGACCAATGAGGCGTCTTGATCTATCTCTATAGATCTTGATGCCTAATATATAAGCAGCTTCTCCAAGGTCCTTCATTGAAAAACACTTATTCAAATAGGCCTTTATACTTTCCAAGAATTCTATATCATTTCCCATCAATAGTATGTCATCCACATATAATATGAGAAATGCTACAGAGCTCCCACTCACTTTCTTGTAAACACAGGCTTCTCCATAAGTCTGTGTAAACCCAAACGCTTTGATCATCTCATCAAAGCGAATGTTCCAACTCCGAGATGCTTGCACCAGCCCATAGATTGAGCGCTGGAGCTTGCATACTTTGTTAGCATTCTTAGGATCGACAAAACCTTCCGGCTGCATCATATACAACTCTTCCTTAAGGAAGCCGTTAAGGAATGCCGTTTTGACGTCCATCTGCCATATCTCATAATCATAGTATGCGGCAATTGCTAACATGATTCGGACGGACTTCAGCTTCGCTACGGGTGAGAAAGTCTCATCGTAGTCAACCCCTTGAACTTGTCGATAACCCTTAGCGACAAGTCGAGCCTTGTAGATGGTCACATTACCATCCGCGTCCGTCTTCTTCTTAAAGATCCATTTGTTTTCTATGGCTCGCCGATCATCGGGCAAGTCAGTCAAAGTCCATACTTCGTTTTCATACATGGATCCTATCTCGGATTTCATGGCTTCTAGCCATTTGTCGGAATCCGGGCCCGCCATCGCTTCTTCATAGTTCGAAGGTTCACCGTTGTCTAACAACATGATTTCCAGGACAGGGTTGCCGTACCACTCTGGTGCGGAACGTGTCCTTGTGGACCTACGAAGTTCAGTAACTTGATCCGAAGCTTCATGATCATCATCATTAACTTCCTCCCCAGTCGGTGTAGGCACCACAGGAACATTTTCCCGCGCTGCGCTACTTTCCGGTTCGGAAGGGGTGACTATCACCTCATCAAGTTCCACTTTCCTCCCACTCAATTCTTTCGAGAGAAACTCCTTCTCCAGAAAGGACCCGTTCTTGGCAACGAAGATCTTGCCTTCGGATCTGAGGTAGAAGGTATACCCAATAGTTTCCTTAGGGTATCCTATGAAGACGCATTTTTCCGACTTGGGTTCGAGCTTTTCAGGTTGAAGTTTCTTGACATAAGCATCGCATCCCCAAACTTTTAGAAACGACAGCTTAGGTTTCTTCCCAAACCATAATTCATACGGTGTCGTCTCAACGGATTTCGACGGAGCCCTATTTAAAGTGAATGCGGCAGTCTCTAAAGCATAGCCCCAAAATGAGAGCGGTAAATCGGTAAGAGACATCATAGATCGCACCATATCCAATAGAGTGCGATTACGACGTTCGGACACACCATTTCTCTGAGGTGTTCCAGGCGGCGTGAGTTGTGAAACTATTCCACATTTCCTTAAGTGTGCACCAAATTCGTGACTTAAATATTCTCCACCACGATCTGATCGTAAGAATTTTATTTTCCTGTCACGTTGATTCTCAACTTCACTCTGAAATTCCTTGAACTTTTCAAAGGTTTCAGACTTGTGTTTCATTAGGTAGACATACCCATATCTACTTAAATCATCAGTGAGAGTGAGAACATAACGATATCCTCCGCGAGCCTCAACACTCATTGGACCGCACACATCGGTATGTATGATTTCCAATAAGTTGGTTGCTCGCTCCATTGTTCCGGAGAACGGAGTCTTGGTCATCTTACCCATGAGGCATGGTTCGCACGTGTCAAATGATTCGTAATCAAGAGACTCCAAAAGTCCATCTGCATGGAGCTTCTTCATGCGCTTGACACCAATGTGACCAAGGCGGCAGTGCCACAAGTATGTGGGACTATCGTTATCAACTTTACATCTTTTGGTATTCACACTATGAACATGTGTAACATCACGTTCGAGATTCATCAAAAATAAACCATTGACCAGCGGGGCATGACCATAAAACATATCTCTCAAATAAATAGAACAACCATTATTCTCGGATTTAAATGAGTAGCCATCTCGAATTAAACGAGATCCAGATACAATGTTCATGCTCAAAGCTGGCACTAAATAACAATTATTGAGGTTTAAAACTAATCCCGTGGGTAGATGCAGAGGTAGCGTGCCGACGGCGATCACATCGACCTTGGAACCATTCCCGACGCGCATCGTCACCTCGTCCTTCGCCAGTCTCCGTTTATTCCGTAGTTCCTGTTTTGAGTTACAAATATGAGCAACCGCACCGGTATCAAATACCCAGGAGCTACTACGAGTACTGGTAAGGTACACATCAATTACATGTATATCACATATACCTTTGGTGTTGCCGGCCTTCTTGTCCGCTAAGTATTTGGGGCAGTTCCGCTTCCAGTGACCACTTCCCTTGCAATAAAAGCACTCAGTCTCAGGCTTGGGTCCATTCTTTGACTTCTTCCCGGTAACTGGCTTACCGGGCGCGGCAACTCCCTTGCCGTCCTTCTTGAAGTTCTTCTTACCCTTGCCCTTCTTGAACTTAGTGGTTTTATTCACCATCAACACTTGATGTTCTTTTCTGATTTCCACCTCCGCTGATTTCAGCATCGAATATACCTCAGGAATGGTCTTTTCCATCCCCTGCATATTGTAGTTCATCACAAAGCTCTTGAAGCTTGGTGGAAGCGACTGAAGGATTCTGTCAATGACCGCGTCATCCGGGAGATTAACTCCCAGCTGAGTCAAGCGGTTGTGCAACCCAGACATTCTGAGTATGTGCTCACTTACAGAACTATTTTCCTCCATTTTACAGCTGAAGAACTTGTCGGAGACTTCATATCTCTCGACCCGGGCATGAGCTTGGAAAACCAATTTCAGCTCCTCGAACATCTCATATGCTCCATGTTTCTCAAAACGCTTTTGGAGACCCGGTTCTAAGCTGTAAAGCATGCCGCACTGAACGAGGGAGTAATCATCAGCACGCTGCTGCCAAGCGTTCATAACGTCTTGGTTCTCAGGGATTGGTGCTTCACCTAGCGGTGCTTCTAAGACATAATCTTTCTTGGCTACTATGAGGATGATCCTCAGGTTCCGGACCCAGTCCGTATAGTTGCTGCCATCATCTTTCAGCTTGGTTTTCTCTAGGAACGCGTTGAAATTGAGGACAACGTTGGCCATTTGATCTACAAGACATAGTGTAAAGATTTTAGACTAAGTTCATGATAATTAAGTTCATCTAATCAAATTATTTAATGAACTCCCACTCAGATAGACATCCCTCTAGTCATCTAAGTGAAACATGATCCGAGTTAACTAGGCCGTGTCCGATCATCACGTGAGACGGACTAGTCAAGATCGGTGAACATCTCCATGTTGATCGTATCTTCTATACGACTCATGCTCGACCTTTCGGTCCTCCGTGTTCCGAGGCCATGTCTGTACATGCTAGGCTCGTCAAGTCAACCTAAGTGTATTGCGTGTGTTCCGAGGCCATGTCTGTACATGCTAGGCTCGTCAACACCCGTTGTATTCGAACGTTAGAATCTATCACACCCGATCATCACGTGGTGCTTCGAAACAACGAACCTTCGCAACGGTGCACAGTTAGGGTGAACACTTTCTTGAAATTATTATAAGGGATCATCTTACTTACTACCGTCGTTCTAAGCAAATAAGATGCAAAAACATGATAAACATCACATGCAATCAAATAGTGACATGATATGGCCAATATCATTATGCTCCTTTGATCTCCATCTTCGGGGCACCATGATCATCTTCGTCACCGGCATGACACCATGATCTCCATCATTGTGTCTTCATGAAGTCGTCACGCCAACGATTACTTCTACTTCTATGGCTAACGCGTTTAGCAACAAAGTAAAGTAATTTACATGGCGTTATTCAATGACACGCAGGTCATACAAAATAATAAAGACAACTCCTATGGCTCCTGCCGGTTGTCATACTCATCGACATGCAAGTCGTGATTCCTATTACAAGAATATGATCAATCTCATACATCACATATATCATTCATCACATCTTCTGGCCATATCACATCACATAGCACTTGCTGCAAAAACAAGTTAGACGTCCTCTAATTGTTGTTGCAAGTTTTTACGTGGTTTGTAGGTTTCTAGCAAGAACGTTTCTTACCTACGTATGACCACAACGTGATTTGCCAATTTCTATTTACCCTTCATAAGGACCCTTTTCATCGAATCCGTTCCGACTAAAGTAGGAGAGACAGACACCCGCTAGCCACCTTATGCAACTAGTGCATGTCAGTCGGTGGAACCTGTCTCACGTAAGCGTACGTGTAAGGTCGGTCCGGGCCGCTTCATCCTACAATGCCGCCGAAACAAGAAACGACTAGTAGCGGCAAGAAGAATTGGCAACATCAACGCCCACAACTTCTTTGTGTTCTACTCGTGCATAGTAACTACGCATAGGCCTGGCTCATGATGCCACTGTTGGGAATCGTAGCATAATTTAAAATTTTCCTACGCTCACCAAGATGCATCTATGGAGTATACTAGCAACGAGGGGAAAGGAGTGCATCTACATACCCTTGTAGATCGCGAGCGGAAGCGTTCCAATGAACGTGGATGACGGAGTCGTACTCGCCGTGATCCAAATCACCGATGACCGAGTGCCGAACGGACGGCACCTCCGCGTTCAACACACGTACGGTGCAGCGACGTCTCCTCCTTCTTGATCCAGCAAGGGGGAAGGAGAGGTTGATGGAGATCCAGCAGCACGACGGCGTGGTGGTGGATGCAGCGGGATGCCGGCAGGGCTTCGCCGAGCTTATACGAGAGAGAGAGGTGTTGCAGGGGAGGAGGGAGGCGCCCAAGGCTGTGTTGTTGCTGCCCTCCCTCCCCCCCTTTATATAGGCCCCCTTGGGAGGGGGGGCGCCGGCCAAACCCATCTAGGGTGGGGGGCGGCGGCCAAGGGGGTTGCCTTGCCCCCCAAGGCAAGTGGGAAGCCCCCCACCCTAGGGTTCCCAACCCTAGGCGCATGGGGGGAGGCCCATGGGGGGCGCCCAGCCCACTAGGGGCTGGTTCCCTTCCCACTTCAGCCCATGGGGCCCTCCGGGATAGGTGGCCCCACCCGGTGGACCCCCGGGACCCTTCCGGTGGTCCCGGTACCATATCGGTAACCCCCGAAACTTTCCCGGTGGCCGAAACTTGACTTCTATATATAATTCTTCACCTCCGGACCATTCCGGAACCTCTCGTGACGTCCGGGATCTCATCCGGGACTCCGAACAACTTTCGGGTTTCCGCATACACATATCTCTACAACCCTAGCGTCACCGAACCTTAAGTGTGTAGACCCTACGGGTTCGGGAGACATGCAGACATGACCGAGACGCCTCTCCGGTCAATAACCAACAGCGGGATCTGGATACCCATGTTGGCTCCCACATGTTCCACGATGATCTCATCGGATGAACCACGGTGTCGAGGATTCAATCAATCCCGTATGCAATTCCCTTTGTCAATCGGTATGTTACTTGCCCGAGATTCGATCGTCGGTATCCCAATACCTTGTTCAATCTCGTTACCGGCAAGTCTCTTTACTCGTACCGCAATGCATGATCCCGTGACTAACGCCTTAGTCACATAGAGCTCATTATGATGATGCATTACCGAGTGGGCCCAGAGATACCTCTCCGTCACACGGAGTGACAAATCCCAGTCTCGATCCGTGCCAACCCAACAGACACTTTCGGAGATACCCGTAGTGCACCTTTATAGTCACCCAGTTACGTTGTGACGTTTGGCACACCCAAAGCACTCCTACGGTATCCGGGAGTTACACGATCTCATGGTCTAAGGAAAAGATACTTGACATTGGAAAAGCTCTAGCAAACGAAACTACACGATCTTTTATGCTATGCTTAGGATTGGGTCTTTTCCATCACATCATTCTCCTAATGATGTGATCCCGTTATCAACGACATCCAATGTCCATAGTCAGGAAACCATGACTATCTGTTGATCAACGAGCTAGTCAACTAGAGGCTTACTAGGGACACGTTGTGGTCTATGTATTCACACATGTATTACGATTTCCGGATAACACAATTATAGCATGAACAATAGACAATTACCATGAACAAAGAAATATAATAATAACCATTTATTATTGCCTCTAGGGCATATTTCCAACAAGTTACTACCTCCACATATGAGCATTTCTTCTCAATCAAAGGAAGTACATTCACCTACAGTGTTTGCACATCAGTGCTCTTGTCAGGTGTTTTTCCTCATGATCAGCGATTTTTCCTCCATCTGATTTCTCTTCATAGCCCTCTTGAGCAGAATTCTCATTGGCCAGCTTCTCAATAAATAAAGTTTTATCATCATCACTTTCATAAGAGTCTAACAAGTTATCCTCCTCATTTTCATTCTCTTTTTCAAGAGGGAGCAGGCGACAGGCCTTCCCTCCCCTGAAGGAAGATGTACCATGCTCAGCAGGAGCATGAACACTCTTAGATGGCTCAGTTCCCCCGTCCTGCCTCTTCCTCTTCGGAGTGGACAGCAGGGATTCTTTCTGATCATTTCTAACAGGCACAGAATCATCTTCCTTCACCGGGTTTCTCACCAGAACTTCCTCTACTTCATATAGGAATTTGTAAAAACGGCCTCTCCATGCAACCCTCAGCAGAAACAGGAAGATTATCAATACTGCGACATCCAATCTTAACCCGAACAGACGAGGGGCGCTTAATAGTAGACATATCGATCTCTAACGTCAACCCAACAAGCCCACCAGCATAAGCCACATTCTTGTCACATCTTTTATTAAGAGCATCTCAACTGTGTCGAACCAAGCAGTTCAAGTTGGCAACAAGAAGCGTAAGGAAATACTATGACAAAAGCAGTAAGAAAGAAAATGGGAGCGGTACTAACAAGCCGTGGCATGCGTGCCCAAAAGTCCTGTAGAAAAAACTGAGAGAAATCGATTAGATGATCTTGAATTTTTCACTGTTGACAAACTAAGGAGCATCAGCAACAGGAAAAACGAGTACCTTGGCTGGATTGTGGAGGCAGACCCCGTCATCGAAGGAGAAAATTGCGATGCCAGAGGGTGCTTCGTATAGCAGCGTGGCCATGTCTCCTGCCGAGGAACCAAGCAAGCTTGAGCAAAACTTGCTCGCAGAGCCTCCGGATTTCTCCCGAGAGGGGGAGAGGGGAGGCGGGGAGGGGGCGAGGGGGAGGGAGAGAGAGAGTGATGTGGGGGTAGGGGAGGGGGGTTGGAGGGCTCACCAACTATGCAGGGTGTGGCCGTCGGCCGAGGCCAAACGCCGGCCCCCGCGCCGTCGCAAGAACTCTTTGGACAAACAGGAAACCCTTTCTAGGAAGGGAAAGGTTTAGGGACGGTGCGCCGGCTGAAGCTTCGGCCGGTCGCCCGCTCCCACGCGCTCCTGCTTCTTCTCCCGTCCCACTCGCTGCTACGGCGAGTTGCGACGACGAGCGGCCCCCGCGAGCGAGCGGCGACGACGAGCGGCCCCGGCGAGGCTGTCGTCTACCCCCTCCCCTCCCCCGCATCGTCCCCTACCCCCCGCCGTAGCCAAATCTCGCTGGTGAGGTCGTCCTCCACACCACGGCCGGCGATTTCCCCCCACACACGACCACCTCTCATCCGCAGCTCCGGCTATTCTCCCAGCGTGTCGTTTCCAGCACCAGCAATCCCCCAGCTCCGACAGACGAGCTGCATAGCTTCGACGGCGAGGCACACCCCACGACACAGGGGATGCTGGAACCGGTGTCTGATTTTGCTGCAACCGACAAATCCAGAGCTGGAACCAGCATGTAGTTTTCGTGCATTGCCTGGAGTGTTTTCCATGTCGCCGTGGGCGGCCGCCTCATTTTGTTGCAAACGACGAGGCAAAAGCTTCTTCCCGCAAGAGTTTTTGCTACCACGGCAACCGGCGGAAGCAGCGACCAACAATGCCTTTCCAGCAAATGATTTTTGTCCCGGCAAACCCAGAGCTAGAACCAGCTTTTGTTTTTGCTACAACCTACAAATCCAGAGCTGGAACCAACAACATTTTTTGTTGGAATCAAAGGAAGCAGGGGCTTCAACGTATGTACGTGAGAGCTGCAATCAGTGCTGAAAAATGCTACATCCGGCAACCATGAAAGCTACAACCAGCTTGAAAAAAGCTTCAACTGGATACGAGGTAGCTGGGGTCGGCATCTCGCAGCGACAAAAAGCTGCAACCGGCTTGGAGGAAAGCTACAACGCGCTTTTAAAAAAGCTTCAAACCGAGAACGGCTAGCTAACAATGGTGAGCGGCGGCGACGGAGCTGCATGGCGCGCGGTGCTGCGACGGGCTATGATGGCGGACTGCGACAATGCTGGAACCCTCACCCGGCGGTGCTGCAACCAGAGGGAGGGAGACACGCCCGGCCCGGCGGAGCTGCATACGGCGAATGCCCCAGGTGAGCTGCGACGGCGAGCGGCCTCGGTGAGCTGCGACGCGGCGTCCAAGGGCGAGCACGAGGAGGCTGACCCGCGGAGATCCGTTTTTTTTCCTGTGTTTACGCGTGCGTGCGGGAGGAAGAAGATGACTTGGTCGGGGCAATCTCATCCACTCACGCGTGCAAATCCAATGCCCAGCAGCGGACTGGCCCAAATATGGACCGTTGCGCCGGCGCAGAGTGCTGCCCTCCTAGGAAAGCCCGCTGTATAAACCACGTCGTATTTGGGCTTGTGTTCTCTTTGCACGCGGCTAGCCGGCTAAAGTAGAACCCCGTCCAGGGCCTGGTCGGAGTCGGACTGAGCCCCCATCTAGCCATGGTAGTACTCCATTTAGTAGGAGTATTTACCAAAATTTTGACAATATTATAACCTTCCATTTTGTTTCAATCCAAAAGACTTACCAAAAGTTCGTATTTCGGATTAAAAAGATCATTATATGCAGAGATCAATCAGCACTAAAAAAGAGATTGCAAAACGGTGTTTGTTCATCAGCAACCAAAAAAAGAAAAAAGATCAATCAGCTTCGATAGTATAAGTTAGTCTCTCCGTCCCATAACTTAAGACTTTTTTGACACTACACTAGTGTCAAAAAACGCACTACGTAATGTCAAAAGACATCTTACATAATGGGAGTACTTCACATGCGTGTGAACAAATAACATAGAGAAGATGAAAAAAAATTTAGGAAAACGTTCGCTTCCGGCCACCGTGTGATCCACGTCGATCTGACGCTTGCACCATGTCGCCATGTGCGCCTGTGGCCCACAAGCCGCCCCACCCTCTATCCCTATCCCCTAGCGAGTATCTCTTTCTTCTCTAAACGATCCTCGCATTCAAAATCTCACCCATCCCTCATAACCTCGCTCAGCTGATTTTTGCTGCGAGGCCGCCGATCGTCGCCGTGCTACTACGAGGGCTGGCGGGGGCGACGCACCTGGGAGTTGTAAGCCCCGTTTGCCATCATTTCCCCCCATCATGGCGACAGTTGCTTGCACCAAAGCTAGGACCGGCAAGGCAACTGGCGTTTGTAGTGGGTGTCGCGTGTTGCAATGGGCCACTGGCGCTCTGCCGGAGCCGCGGGACACTCCATTGGTGATGCAGCAAGGGTTGAGCGCTGGTGCTGAGGGCCACCATCGCTTCATTGGTGCTGCAAACGGTGGTCGCTTCCAGTGTTGCAAGGGGCGTCGCCGACACTGCACGGAGGGGTTGCGCCACTCTTAGCGCCGCTAGGCGGAGCTGTACAACAAAGATGTCCCTAGGCGTAGCTGTACAACAAAGATGTGATGCACAAGTTCCCCAACAGAGAAAATATGCACATTAAACAACCCCTTTTACTTGTAATGAACTTTAAGCATAGCTTCAACTAACAAGTAAACAGCGGAATAATACAAACAACATGCACATACAACACAAGATTTAACATGGAAAAACTTTCTATACTTGAGTACAAAACCATGACAATGGACGAACCGGTCTAGACAACTTCGTTATGAGAATGATTAATACAAAATCTTCTATGAAACCTCTAGAGAGATTTACAATGCACTCTCCACAGTTTGCCAACCAACAACAACCACAAAAGACAAGATTTCAGCAAAGTAGAGTAAACACAACTTGTATCCGCTACTTAATTTTGCAAACCGCTCTTAAACCGAATCAAACATCACTAGATTTAGCAGACAAATATACACACGAGTTCCCGAGACCCCTTTAATATTTCAGCTCAATCGAACACTGTTTTCCTAACCAATTTGTTCATCTCCCAGAACTACTCTACAGCCTTTGCCTATCATATGAATCGAGGGAGCACCGAGAGGCCATTCTGTTGCTCAAAAAGAGTCAATGATATTCATAACGAACTAGGAAACAGAATCATGAAGCAAAGCATCACAACTCAGCGGCGCAGAAGTGCTGAAGTCGCCAAATGCATTTATTATTAGGGTATCACAAGGGAAGCAATAACACTTGAAGTCTTAGGCTTTCGCATTAGCACTCTGGAAGCTACAGCCTTTGCCACAATAGTTGCCAAAGAAAATTAGCGCACACCCTCAATGGTGCCAGAGCTGAAGTAAACCACAGATCTTTCAATGGTAGAATGTCAAGAGTGAGTGTGGTCAGAGGAAAATGCCATCTCTTTCGCTGATCCAGCCGTGCTGCTCTTCTTACTATGTTGAAACCGCAACGGTGCCCTCAGGAAGAGCAGAGATGTGCACAACAGGTGTATGCGATTTTAATGGTATGTCGGAGCCGGTAACCTTCTTCTCCGTCGACCTGCTCAGCACCTTCCTCACCTCATCCGCAAGCACAATGATCGAGTCGTCTTCATGGCCTGAACAAATCCACATAGCACCATTTGTAAGGGATTGATGATATGCCTCCAGTGCAGTTTTGTTCTGCTTGCAAGGAGGACAGACAACCAGAACAAACTACTACTGACAACTAGACTGTCGTGTTTGGAATGTCAACAGAATAGACAGATGAGAAACAAGTGCATCCTACAGGCTTGATCAAATAACATGAGTGCAAATAGATGGATGACAACATGAGAAACAATTCCTTACTTATATTGGACAGTGCCTTCTCCATTGAGAACAGGTAGTCCCTATTATATCCATTAGGGCCACTGGCTGTAGCAATTTGCCTGTTTTGTAAACAAGGCAATTGGAAAGGAAGTCAGAATGCTCTTAATGAAGCAGAGTATTCATAAAAGAGGATCGAAGGGTTCAACAGCGCACCTTGCCATATCCTCCAAAGCAGCAGGGCCAAGATAGTATTTGTTGCCAACTGGATCAGGAGTGGATACGAAACTGTACATTGACCAGGTAAGTTTGGCAGTGAGTAAACATGGAATGTGAACAAAAGTAACTAGTCAAGTTCGACCCTTACACTAATACATCCGTCACAGCTGGTTCCAGAGAATTTCCATCCTAAACAGTGAAGTACAGCAAGAGCAAATGAGAGTACTGAAGAAAAGAAGAGAGAAATATGTCAAAATATTCGCCTTGCATTTATACCTTGTAGAAATCCACAGAGATCTTCTGGTCATACTCGCATTCTCTTCTCTCCAAGTACTGTGGAGATACATACATATCCAATTTAATTCTAGCATGATAAATCCAATCTTTCTTTCAAGCGAATAAACAAGAAATAAAATCACTGCACCTGCATTGCTTCTCGCTCTTTTTCTAGACCACCTTTGACACAATAAGCAATTCCCCACTGTAAAAGACATGAGCTGTAAATGTAAATACCATAGGCCATAGGAATGAGGAAACCAAAAGAAAGAGCGATGTCATGACATTCATGAAAGCATATCAATACTGGATAATGAACAAAAGTAAATCTTTATGGCGATGGTGCAGTGGTAACAACATTGTACATGTCGGACTACTCATTTTGGTGAATAGAACTGCTAATACAGCGGATACACTTGAGTACTGGATAATAAATAAAGTACCATCTTTACGCCATGGGTGCAGTTGTAACATCATTATGCACTTTGGCCTACTCATTTGGCGAATAGAACTTCTAATGCAGTGAATATACTTTGGGTATGTCTACAAACACTTGCACATGAATCAGATTTAAACATTCAGCATTAAAGTGGATGGGTGAGGAACCAGCCAATATTAGGGTAAGTTTGAAAGGAGGATAAGATGAAACAAGACTCGGAATATCAAGTTTTCATGCTTGGACAGAGAATGCAGCAAAAGCATTGAAATTGAAGAACAAATGAGCAAGAAGATGGGATACATTTGGATTGAGCCCAAGGTTGCGCATGATTTTGTCAAGGTTTTGCGCAAGAACAAATGAACAAATTGAAGAACAAAAAATTATGTCAAGGTTTTGCTTGCTCATGATTTGGCCAAGGTTAGCAAGACAAATAGTGGGCAGAGAATGATTGACATGGCGAAAAATTGGCAACCATGCAAACAGAAGACATTCGGTCCCGAGTCCTGACCAAAGAATTCATAAGGTAGATTTTTTGACAACAATCCAAAGAAGACCACGTTATAATTGGAAGTGTGATAGGTATTGCAATATGACCGTATAACAATAGGCATATATTTCTCTGCGATAAACGAAGCCCTGCGATAAACAAAGTTGAGACACTTATTTTGCTTTTAAAAAAAGGTTTGACACTTATTTTGGGACGGAGGGAGTATGAAGCCACACAAGCATGTTTGAAGGTGCAACAAGTCTCAGAAATGTCACCCGTTGCTGGCCATGGCAACACTCCCAGAGAATAGTAATGCAGCATCATGTGCTGTAGATATTGAATTCATGGCTGCAGTCAAACTTACGCATATGGCTTCATCTTCGGATTCAAGGGTGCAGGTCCTGGCCGGATGCTGTGGTGTGCCTCTATGGTCAATGCAAGCTGCGGAGAAAGAATAGTTGAGATACGAAATCTTCAGACCAAGAAGTACAGTCACAGGTTCAGATTTGCTTCCAAACCAAGCATACCAAGATTAAACGTTCGCTTGTATCCCTTGATGAATCCCAGGATCTTCTCGTCGAAGTCGAATCCGGGGTTCCAGATCAGGGACCCATACCCGAAGACCCACAGCACCATCCTGCTGCTGCTTTTCCCCCTGCAGACACAACAAACTGAGCCGGGAACACGCCAAATCAAAGATACTACTAGCACTAAATGTCCCCATATCCTAATCGCAAGGAGACGAGCTCGAATAGTCGAATAGTCATGTCAACATCGCCCCCAAATCAAAATCCCACCCCCAAAAAGTGGGTGGATTCAGTTGGTACCTGGCCGGAGGAGGGACGCCGGAGAGAATGCCGCGGGTGGGGTCGGCGGCGCGGGGGGGGGAGCAAGATGGGGATTTGACTCTCCTCTTGCCTCGCCCGCGTCTCCTCTCCTCCCCGGGACGGACGGACGGATGGGGGTTTCGGGTCGGAGAGGGGGGGGAAGACGGTGGCGGTGGTGGGGGAGCACTTATACCGAGAGGATAGTCGTGGGCTCGTTTGGGGATTGGGGTCACGGGCGGTGGGCGGCACGTGAGGCCGTGCGCGCGTGGCACTCGCTCCCGCCGTGGCCGGCGGAGGGTCCGACGGGTTCTTGGTGCGGTGTACGTCACGTCAGCGGGCGGGCACGGGGATATGGGCGCGATGCCGACGCGGCTCCTTGCGGGGTGAAGGGTTTATTGGCGGGGACCGGTGCTGCCGATGGGATGGACCTGGACGGGTTAATGGGCCGAAGGGTGGTGGCAGGGCCAGGTTCAATGAACTGAAATCCGTTTCTTAAGAAAAAAAAGTACTGAAATCCATTTTTGTCACCAGAACTGTTTTGGAGTCTCCCCTCTTTATACTTGTATAAGAATGCAAAGTATCATGTCCTAATATTATGCGTATTATACTAGTGTATGATACTACCCCTCCGTCTCAAAATTCTTGTTTTAGATTTGTCTAGATACGAATTTATTTAGTCACGTTCTAGCGTTAGATACATCCATATCTAGACAAATTTAAGACAAGAATTTTGAGACGGAGGGAGTACCTTCACAATGCATATTATCATAACTTGGTAGTATCATAGTAGTTTTACTTATTGTCATGTAAGACACCTACTAGTATATCATTTAGTTTTGTTTTGTACGGTACTCAACTCTCTCTTTTTTTCTCATTTAATTGTGTGCCACATAAGAAAAATGCCTAGTTAGCAGACCTGTCCTATGCAAACAGACATTAACTGTCTCGATGGGTTTCAGCCACTCTGGATCAGCAACTGCGCCCCGAGAAAAACCAACAGGTAAGCAAGAAAGGCTTACTTCATTGTTCATTAAATTATTCTATTTATATTTATCAAATAAAATTAAATACATAATCAAATATAATGAGTCCTATGTAATTTTGATTTTGATTCTCATGTTACCAACCCAACCCAAGTTTTCATCGACCATTTCTCGCAGCAACGCATAGGGTATCCTCTGGTCTACAAAATCAACACACAATCCAGACAACCAGTTCCATCGCTTTGACCTTGTTTCATTATAGGGTGTTGGTTTTGTTGAAATGCCTACAGATGTTTCAGACTACAAGGATAGACTGCGGGTTTATTGTGATTTTTTAGGCAGTTTATTGTGATTTAATGGTTGGATTTTTGTGCAAATGGGCCAACAACCAATCTTCTGGCCAAATATTGTCCACTGATTGGTGGGAAATGCCCTTTGGTTCCTGGGTGTATATACATCTCATATGGGAATTTATTATTAGTAAATAAAATAAAAGTCAAAAAAGCTTAGAAGTTTTTTTAGAATATACTTGACTTTCTTTTCCACTAGTATATAATTTTTTGCAAATAAAAACCCAGACTTATGTATTTGCTATTATAACTGAGAAAAAGGGTTTCCCCCCGCTTTGTATTCCAAAGCAACCAACCGATACATCCAAGGATAGGTGCTGGGGCGGAAGCAGCACAATCACACCCAAAAGAAACGAAAGAGAAACAACAAGAGAAAAGAATGCCGACAACGGCGGATCGACGGAAACGAAGAAGCTTCACGACCACTGCGCCCACCGAAGATCTCCCACCAAGCTCCAAGGCTCCGAAGCACCGGTACCAATCAGCACCTCCAAGAAGGACCGCGACGAAGACGACGCTGCTGCCAAGGGTTTCCCCCGGTACACGACGAGGCGAGAGGAAGGGTCGCCCCCGACGCCCTCCAGGAAGGTCCGGCGGCACCCACCGGCGTCGCCGCGTCGGTGTCGGACAGGCCGACAGGGGTTTCCCCCGATCCCAACCTTCACCTCGGGTGCTCCAGAGCCTGCCACCAAACCGACCACCATCTTGCGCCACCATGGTCAAGAAGCCTCCACGCCGTCTCACCACGGCACCACGAGGTGAGGTCTGCACAACAAGGGATAGGAGCCGGGACTAGGGGCCGCAGCACCGTCGGCACGCGGGAGGGCACAACCTTCACCGTCAACGACGGTAGCCGACCGGACACACTAGCAGGAGCCTACCAGGCCCATGTGCCCACAGGCCCGCCCGGGAACTCCATTCCCGGAAAGCTCCCGCCATCGCGCTGCAGCAGGCACGCCATCGCATCGCCGCCCCCCATCCGAGCCGCTCCTCCTCCTCACCACACAGACGACGACGAAGCCACGCCAGGGACCGGCCCGCTAGGACCCAGATGGGGCCGGGAGGGCCCAGATCTGGGCCGGGGACGCGCCGCCGGCCACCGCACGCCACCACGCCGCCCTGCTGCCAAGGGCAGCACCGCCACCGCGCCTACCGCCGGCGACCGCTGCCGGGTCGCCGGGCCGCCGCCCAGCCGAGCATCACCGCCGCCGTCACCAGCCCCGGGAGGGAGACGAACGCGCGGGTACAGAAGGGCCCGCCGCCGCCGGCAGCACCCGGGCCAGCGCCGGGGCACCCGCCGGCGGCGGCGGGGGAGAGCTCACGGGGGTGGCGGCCGAGGAAAGAGGAGGGGCGCGCCGCCCCGGCCACCTCCCGGGGAGGCGGCGCAGGGGCGGGAACGGGATGGGGAGGGGGAAGAGGGGGGCGGGGAGGGCCGGGGCGCGCGAGCCGGCGGCCGGCGGCGGCGGGAGGGGCTAGGGCGCCGCCGGCGGCGGCGGCGGAACCCTAGCGGGAGGGAGCGGACGGGAGCGGGAGGGGGCGCGGGTCACTCTCTCTAGTAAAAAACCATCTCCTTCCTGCTATTATAACTCACTATTCACAGTATTTTGACCGAAAATTTTGTTTTTTCTAAAAGAAGTCAATCGTGTTTTTTTATGGAATTTTTCTACAAGTACTCCCTCCATTCCTAAATATTTGTCTTTTAGAGATTCAAATGAAATATCACATACAGATGTATATAGACATATTTTAGAGTGTAGATTCACTCATTTTGCTTCGTATGTAATCATTTGTTGAAATCTCTAGAAAGACAAATATTTAGAAATGGAGGGAGTACAATAGAAGGTCATGTTTATTTCAAAAATATTTTTAGAATTTTATGATTATTTATTTAATTACTACTTTTTATATAGAACTAGATGATTCCCTGCGCGTTGCTGCGGGAACTATTGCCAAAAATTAATGTTTTACTTCACAAACCAACTCTCCTGAAACGACCAGCAAAATAAGATGATTCTCTTTTGACAGCCATACATTAGAATGATGGTACACTGGAAAGATTAATCCTCCTAACTTGTATCACTCAAAGTCTGAAGAATAGGCGAATAATCAAATTTAAGGATTATATGGTCATAATAACCCAAGGGCCAACTTTGAAAGCTTCAACTGAAACATCACCACCTAACTTGTATCATACAAATGTCTTGATTGTGCAAAAACTCCATCAGAACTCACATGTGCATTTAATTTGATTCATCTCACAACAGTAGGTAAACAAATGTCATTAGTCCAAATAGAATAGTAAGGGTTTCACCTTCTAAACATATCTACAGTCTTTAGTTGTATCTTAAATGTTTCATCTGAGAGCTCCCTCTTGTGACTAATATTATGGATGGGAACTACGCAGAAAAATGAACATCCATCGTCTTGCATTACCTTAATAAAAAATGGCATAATTGAGGTGGTGCCAAGCTTACAAAGTGTTCATCTACCTTGTTGATCATAATAAGAAATGAAACTGGTCTCATCCTAGTAATGAACTCAGAAGGTAGCTCCAGACCACACTGAGTGCGGAGTAAAGTTCACGTCCCAAACATTCCTCGTCAGGAGAATTTATAGTTGAGACTTGAGCAAGAATGAGAAAGAGAGAAAATGATTTAAAATAATTGCATAGTATAGGTAAATATTTTCTGCAAAAGATGTAAATTTCTTTGTTTACATAACCATTTTCCTCTACATGCATCATCATTGACCAAAGCAAACATGTGCACTTTTACAAAGTAATATCATCAGACATCTTCCGCAATGCATGATAGTAAGATATGTGCAAATGTGAACCTACAAAGGAAATGAAAGAAAATGAGTTGCATCAAGAGGATGATAGCATTGTCTTCCTCAGATGATTTAGTAACATGGTTGATAAAATATAATGTTGTACGCAAACACACTGTATCAGGGAAAAATAGATCAGTAGATAACATTTTTATAAACCTTAATTGATGAGGGATCTCTGATGTACCTAGATAGTCATTACACCGATATATTTTCGGCAGTAGTTGACTGCATTTTATTATATGTCGTGAAACCCCTTGTGAGAACAGTGCTCCTTCTCCTGACAAAGTTGACGCTTCAACCGGCTGCTACTACTGGTAGACACAACATGTTGTGGGCATTCATATAGTGAAGAGTCAAATTCCGCATAAATATAGCTATCTGAATATAGATCAAACCTGAGAAATTGGAAATGGATGATCATAAACATAGCTATCTGAATTTATATCAAACTTGACAGAGAATTGGATTCTCGCAAAAAAAGAGACAGAGAATTGGAGGTGGCAGATCAAGATGAGCGACAGGAATCGCTAAGGCATCATCCATCGACCAGTTTCAAAAAAGATCAACAGTAGTGCAACCTGCAGCTTATAGCTTGCTCCAAGAAAAAGTTAACCAAGTGTGTACTCCAATGTTGTAGCCAATTAATTGTGAATGGAAAAATATTGACCGGTTCCACCAATTAATCCAAACGCCTTGAATCTAAATCTGGTACATAAACAAATTCAATGGGTAGAAAGCAAGATGCAAGATTCCATAGATTGGGGATTAATAAACTCATCATCATGCTCAAGGAGTGAGAGGAGATGGTAACAGAGGAAGGTCTGAAAGTGTACCTATAGAGGGGTTCAGAACCGGCAACGACAGTGCAGTGCCGACTGCGAGGACTCGAAATTCACCCTTTCCAGTATGTAGTACTAGCAGGAGATGCACGTAGACGACAATTATTTCAGATTCGCTGAGCAGGTGGCCATGACGGTGCAGTGGCGACGGGGAGGCCTTGAAATTTGCGATGTCTGATACATGTAATACCAGCAGGAGATACACATCGACGGCGAGGCTTAATACGTCCATTTTGCATCATGCTTTTATATCGATATTTATTGCATTATGGGCTGTTATTACACATTATGTCACAGTACTTATGCCTACTCTCTCTTATATTACAAGATTTACATAAGGAGGGAGAATGTCGGCAGCTGGAATTCTGGGCTGGAAAAGAAGCAAATATTAGAGACCTATTCTGCACAACTCCAAAAGTCCTGAAACTCCACGAAAGTTATTTTTGAAAATAATAAAAAATACTGAGCGAAAGAAATACCAGAGGAGGCCCACACCCTGGCCACGAGGGTGGGGGCGCGCCCCCTGCCTCGTGGGCCCCCTGTTGGCCCTCCGGTGCCCATCTTCTGCTATATGAAGTCTTTCGTCCGAATAAAAATCATAAGCAAGCTTTCGGGACGAGACTCCGCCGCCACGAGGCGGAACCTTGGCGGAACCAATCTAGGGCTCCGGCGGAGCTGTTCTGCCGGGGACACTTCCCTCCGGGAGGGGGAAATCATCGTCATCGTCATCACCAACGCTCCTCTCATCGGGAGAGGGCCAATCTCCATCAACATCTTCACCAGCACCATCTCCTCTCAAACCCTAGTTCATCTCTTGTATCCAATTCTTGTCTCTAAGTCTGGGATTGGTACCTGTAGGTTGCTAGTAGTGTTGATTACTCCTTGTAGTTGATACTAGTTGGTTAATTTGGTGGAAGATCATATATTCAGATCCTATATGCATATTAATACCCCTCTGATTATGAACATGAATATGCTTTGTGAGTAGTTACGTTTGTTCCTGAGGACATGGGAGAAGTCTTGCTATTAGTAGTCATGTGAATTTGGTATTCGTTCGATATTTTGATGAGATGTATGTTGTCTCTCCTCTAGTGGTGTTATGTGAACATCGACTACATGACACTTCACCATTATTTGGGCCTAGAGGAAGGCATTGGGAAGTGATAAGTAGATGATGGATTGCTAGAGTGACAGAAGCTTAAACCCTAGTTTATGCGTTGCTTCGTAAGGGGCTGATTTGGATCCATATGTTTCATCCTATGGTTAGGTTTACCTTAATACTTCTTTTGTAGTTGCGGATGCTTGCAATAGGAGTTAATCATAAGTGGGATGATTGTCCAAGTAAGGACAACACCCAAGCACCGGTCCACCCACATATCAAATTATCAAAGTACCAAACGCGAATCATATGAACGTGATGAAAACTAGCTTGGCGATAATTTTCATGTGTCCTCGGGAGCGCTTTTCTCTATATAAGAGTTTGTCCAGGCTTGTCCTTTGCTACAAAAAGGATTGGGCCACCTTGCTGCACTTTATTTACTTTTGTTACTTGTTGCTCGTTACAAATTATTTCATCACAAAAACCATCTGTTACCTATAATTTCAGTGCTTGCAGAGAATACCTTGCTGAAAACCGCTTATCATTTCCTTCTGCTCCTCGTTGGGTTCGACACTCTTACTTATCGAAAGGACTACGATAGATCCCCTATACTTGTGGATCATCAAGGCTTCATTCAGGTTGATTTTTAGTGCCGGAAATTAACAAATATCGAGAAGACGTGGACAGGTTGATGTTGTGGAGATGAAGGGAATTGAGAAGATAGGAGGGGGAGAAACTCGATCACGGGCGTTGGCACGAAATACCTGAGACGATCGTCGATGGGAACGGAGCTGCTCCACTTCTCAACGAGGATAGTGCTACCTCTTGAGCATGCATTGGTTTTCCCTTGAAGAGGAAAGGGTGATGCAACAAAGTAGCGTAAGTATTTCCCTCAGTTTTTGAGAACCAAGGTATCAATCCAGTAGGAGGCCACACGCAAGTCCCTCGTACCTACACAAACAAATAAGAACCTT
This sequence comes from Triticum aestivum, assembly GCF_018294505.1. Classification (NCBI taxonomy): domain Eukaryota; kingdom Viridiplantae; phylum Streptophyta; class Magnoliopsida; order Poales; family Poaceae; genus Triticum; species Triticum aestivum. The sequence continues at coordinate 42,096,858 of NC_057811.1, read as the reverse complement.
GCAACCAACGCGATAAAGGGGTTGTCAATCCCTTCACGGCCACTTGCAAAAGTGAGATCTGATAGAGATGATAAGATAATATTTTTGGTATTTTTATGATAAAGAGTGAAAGTAAAGAACGCAAAGTAAAATAGATGTAAACTTATATGATGGAGAATAGACCCGGGGGCCATAGGTTTCACTAGTGGCTTCTCTCAAGATAGCATAAGTATTACGGTGGGTGAACAAATTACTGTCGAGCAATTGATAGAAAAGTGCATAATTATGAGAATATCTAGGCATGATCATGTATATAGGCATCACGTCCGTGACAAGTAGACCGACTCCTGCCTGCATCTACTACTATTACTCCACACATCGACCGCTATCCAGCATGCATCTAGAGTATTAAGTTCATAAGAACAGAGTAACGCATTAGGCAAGATGACATGATGTAGAGGGATAAACTCAAGCAATATGATATAAACCCCATCTTTTTATCCTTGATGGCAACAATACAATACGTGTCGTTTCCCCTACTGTCACTGGGATCGAGCACCGCATGATTCAACCCAAAGCTAAGCACTTCTCCCATTGCAAGAAAGATCAATCTAGTAGGCCAAACCAAACTGATAATTCAAAGAAACTTGCAAAGATAACCAATCATACATAAAAGAATTCAGAGAAGATTCAAATATTGTTCATAGATAATCTTGATCATAAACCCACAATTCATCGGATCTCGACAAACACACCGCAAAAAGAGTTACTTCGAATAGAACTCCAAGAAGATCGAGGAGAACTTTGTATTGAGATCCAAAGAGAGAGAAGAAGCCATCTAGCTAATAACTATGGACCCGAAGGTCTATGGTAAACTACTCACACATCATCAGAGAGACTATGGTGTTTCGGGGTACATAGGTATATATAGGAGGAAGAAGTAGGTCGGTGGAGCCACGAGGGGCCCACGAGGGTGGAGGGCGCGCCCAGGGGGGTAGGCGCGCCCCTTGCCTCGTGGCCTCCTCGTTGATTGCTTGACGTCCACTCCAAGTCCTCTGGATCACGTTTGTTCCAAAAATCACGCTCCCGAAGGTTTCATTCCGTTTGGACTCCATTTGATATTCCTTTTCTGCGAAACACTGAAATAGGCAAAAAAAAAACCAGCAATTTGCACTGGGCCTTGGGTTAATAGGTTAGTCCCAAAAATAAAATAGAAGTGTATAATAAAGCCCTTTAAACATCCAAAACAGAATATATAATAGCATGGAGCAATAAAAAATTATAGATATGTTGGAGACGTATCAAGCATCCCCAAGCTTAATTCCTGCTCGTCCTCAAGTAGGTAAATGATAAAAACAGAATTTTTGATGTGGAATGCTACTTAGCATAATTCTCAATGTAATTTCCTTTATTGTGGCATGAATGTTCAGATCCGAAAGATTCAAGATAAAAGTTTAATATTGACATAAAGATAATAATACTTCGAGCATACTAACCAAGCAATTATGTCTTCTCAAAATAACATAGCCAAAGAAAGCTCATCCCTACAAAATCATATAGTTTGGCCATGCTTCATTTTCGTCACACAAGATGCTCTTATCTTGCACAACCCCGATGACAAGCCAAGCAATTGTTTCATACTTTAGTAATCTCAAACTTTTTTCAACTTTCACGCAACACATGAGCGTGAGCCATGGATATAACACTATGGGTGGAATAGAATATAATGATGGGGGTTGTGTGGAGAAGACAAAAAAGGAGAAAGTCTCACATTGATGCGGCTAATCAATGGGCTAGGGAGATGCCCATCAATTGATGTCAATGCAAGGAGTAGGGATTGCCATGCAATAGATGCACTAGAGCTATAAATGTATGAAAGCTCAAACTGAAACTAAGTGGGTGTGCATCCAACTTGCTTGCTCACGAAGACCTAGGGCATTTGAGGAAGCCCATTGTTGGAATATACAAGCCAAGTTCTATAATGAAAAATTCCCACTAGTATATGAAAGTAACAAAACAAGAGACTCTCTATCATAAAGAACATGGTGCTACTTTGAAGCACAAGTGTGGAAAAAGGATAGTAGCATTATCCCTTTATATATATATATATTGGACCTTTTTTTATTTGGGGACAATGCTCTATTGATAATGATCATCACACCTCTATTTATTTACAACTCAATGATTACAACTTGATACTAGAACAAAATATGGCTCTATATGAATGCCTCCGGCGGTGTACCGGGATGGGCAATGAATCAAGAGTGACATGTATGAAATAATATGCATGGTGGCTTTGACACGAATACGATGTCAACTACATGATCATGCAAGGCAATATGACAATGATGAAGCGTGTCATAATAAACAGAACGGTGGAAAGTTGCATGGCAATATATCTCGGAATGGCTATGGAAATGCCATAATAGATAGGTATGGTGGCTATTTTGAGGAAGATATAAGGAGGTTTATGTGTGATAGAGCGTATCGTATCACGGGGTTTGGATGCACCGGCGAAGTTTGCACCAACTCTCAAGGTGAGAAAGGGCAATGCACGGTACCGAAGAGGCTAGCAATGGTGGAAGGTTGAGAGTGTGTATAATCCATGGACTCAACATTAGTCATAAATAACTCATATACTTATTACAAAAATCTACAAGTCATCAAAAACCAAGCATTACGCGCATGCTCCTAGGGGGATAGATTGGTAGGAAAAGACCATCGCTCGTCCCCGACCGCCACTCATAAGGATGACAATCAAAGAACACCTCATGTTTCAAATTTGTTACACAACGTTCACCATATGTGCATGATACGAGACTTGCAAACTTCAACCCAAGTATTTCTCAAATTCACAACTACTCAACTAGCACAACTTTAATATCACTACCTCCATATCTCAAAACAATCATCAAGTTTCAAACTTCTCTTAGTATTCAATGCACTTTAAAGTTTTTATCTTGGATGCCTATCATATTAGGACTAATTTTATAACCAAAGCAAATTACCATGTTGTTCTAGAGGACTCTCAAAATAATATAAGTGAAGCATGAGAGATCAATAATTTCTATAAAATAGAACCACCGCCGTGCTCTAAAAGATATAAGTGAAGCACTAGAGCAAAATTGTTTAACTCAAAAGATATAAGTGAGGCATAAAGAGTATTCTAATAAATCCGATTAATGTGCGTCTCTCTCAAAAGGTGTGTACAGCAAGGATGATTGTGGTAAACTAAAAAGTAAAGACTCGAATCATACAAGACGCTCCAAGCAAAACACATATTATGTGGTGAATAAAAATATAGCTCCAAGTAAAGTTACCGATGGACGAAGACAAAAGAGGGGATGCCTTCCGGGGCATCCCCAAGCTTTGGCTTTTTGGTGTCCTTGGATTTATCTTGGGGTGCCTTGGGCATCCCCAAGCTTAGGCTCTTGCCACTCCTTGTTCCATAATCCATCAAATCTTTACCTAAAACTTGAAAACTTCACAACACAAAACTTAACAGAAAATCTCATGAGCTCCGTTAGCGAAATAAAACAAACCATCACTTTAAAGTACTGTAATGAACTCATTATTTATTTATATTGGTGTTAAACCTACTGTATTCCAACTTATCTATGGTTTATAAACTCCATTACTAGCCATAGATTCATCAAAATAAGCAAACAACATACGAAAAACAGAATCTGTCAAAAACAGAACAGACTGTAGTAATCAGATTTGTTCGAAAACTTCTGGAACTCCAAAAATCCTGAAAGACTAGGACAACCTGGACAGTTTGCGTACGGATCTATGGCAAAAAGAATTGGTATTTTATCACGTTCTGGTGAGCTTAAACAATTATATTCGTGAACGCAAAGTTTCTGTCTTTTTCAGCAAGATCAAACAATTATCACCCAAGAAGATCCTATTGGTTCTACTTGGCACAAAGACTAACTAAAACACAAAAACAAATCTAACCAGAGGCTAGATCAAAGATTTATTCCTAAACAGAGACAAAAAGCAAAAAAAATTAAAATAAAATTGGGTTGCCTCCCAACAAGCACTATCTTTTAACGCCCCTAGCTAGTCATAAAGGCAAGGATAGATCTAGGTATTGACATAATGATAGTAGGGTAAATCACGAAAACTCATCTCATATTCCCTACGTTCAGCAGCAAGCTTTCTTTGTGGCAAGCAAAAGTAATCAAAAGGGCTAAATTTAATAGGACAAAAGTCCCCAAGGTCAAGCTCGGAAGGTATGGGTTCTCCTTTGGCCCCTTCTATTGCACAACCAATTCATCATTATAAGCATTCTTTTGGAAATAAGTCATGAGCCTTTGTTCAAGAGAAAAACCTAACCCGTTGTTCTGAATAGCAAAGTCATCATCAAGTTCAGAAATTCTATCAACTAGAACATCGGTAGGAACCTTTTTTCTAAGGTTTTCATTGTAAGCAACATGATCTAAGGATCGTAAGCGCATTAAATCTTCTTGATTAAAAAGGATAGCCTCTATGGGAGGACGACCAGCATCCACCCTATAATGCGCGAAAATTTCATTGGCCTATTTCATTATAAATCTGAATTCATGTGCCAAAAAGATAGTAGCCGCTCGCTTAACAGAAGAATGCTCGATATTGAAAAACTCTAGAAAGATCCTTTGTATGCAAGGATGCAAATGAATAAATTGTCTTTCAATTTCAACTACGAGCAAAGATATAGCATCCGCAAGACTACTAGTTCTATGAAGAATAGACCCACCCATAGAGGGTAAGGTACCAGCACAAGTAAAGAAATCTTGAAGAACCCCTTTTCCAATAATATTACCGCTACCAATCCGGAACTTTTTAGTGTGTAAAATAGTAGGATCTTCAAGAGGATCATCAACATCAAAATTTTCCATACTATTATCCTTATCAATGATAACCTCCCCAGTTTCAGACATGACGGCAGTACAGAGAACGAACACACAGGAAGCAAGCGAAAAAGAGGCGAACGGAAAAAGAGGGCGAATAAAACGGCAAGGGTGAAGTGGGGGAGAGGAAAACGAGAGGTAAATGGCAAATAATGTAATGCGAGGGATAAGAGTTTGTGATGGGTACTTGGTATGTCTTCACTTGTGCGTAGACTCCCCGGCAACGACGCCAGAAATGGCTCGTTGTCGGGAAATCAAATTTTGACTTGACTTGGTGCACACCTCCCCGGCAACGGCGCTAGAAATCCTTCTTGCTATCTCTTGAGCATACGTTGGTTTTTCCCTTGAAGAGGAAAGGGTGATGCAACAAAGTAGCGTAAGTATTTCCCTCAGTTTTTGTGAACCAAGGTATCAATCCAGTAGGAGGCCACACGCAAGTCCCTCGTACCTACACAAACAAATAAGAACCTTGCAACCAACGCGATAAAGGGGTTGTCAATCCCTTCACGGCCACTTGCAAAAGTGAGATCTGATAGAGATGATAAGATAATATTTTTGGTATTTTTATGATAAAGAGTGAAAGTAAAGAACACAAAGTAAAATAGATGTAAACTTATATGATGGAGAATAGACCCGGGGGCCATAGGTTTCACTAGTGGCTTCTCTCAAGATAGCATAAGTATTACGGTGGGTGAACAAATTACTGTCGAGCAATTGATAGAAAAGTGCATAATTATGAGAATATCTAGACATGATCATGTATATACGCATCACGTTCGTGACAAGTAGACCGACTCCTGCCTGCATCTACTACTATTACTCCACACATCGACCGCTATCCAGCATGCATCTAGAGTATTAAGTTCATAAGAACAGAGTAACGCATTAGGCAAGATGACATGATGTAGAGGGATAAACTCAAGCAATATGATATAAACCCCATCTTTTTATCCTCGATGGAAACAATAAAAGAATTGGGGTCGAGCACCACATGATTGACAAGATGGGGTTTATATCATATTTCATGAGTTTATCCCTCTACATCATGTCATCATACTTAAAGCATTACTCTGTTCTTATGAACTTAATACTCTAGATGCATGCTGGATAGCGGTCGATGTGTGGAGTAATAGTAGTAGATTCAGGCAGGAGTCGGTCTACTTGTCACGGACGTGATGCCTATATACATGATCATACCTAGATATTCTCATAACTATGCTCAATTCTATCAATTGCTCGACAGTAATTTGTTCACCCACCGTAATACGTATGCTCTTGAGAGAAGCCACTAGTGAAACCTATGCCCCCCGGGTCTATTCTCCATCATATTAATCTTCCAACACTTAGCTATTTCTATTGCCTTTTATTTTACTTTGCATCTTTATTTCTCTTTATCATAAAAAGACCAAAAATATTATCTTATCATATCTATCAGATCTCACTCTCGTAAGTGACCGTGAAGGGATTGACAACCCCTTTATCGCGTTGGTTGCGAGGTTCTTATTTGTTTTGTGTAGGTGCGAGGGACTCGAGCGTAGCCTCCTACTGGATTGGTACCCTGGTTCTCAAAAACTAAGGGAAATACTTACGCTACTTTACTGCATCACCCTTTCCTCTTCAAGGGAAAAACCAACGCAGTGCTCAAAAGGTAGCAAGAAGGATTTTTGGCACCGTTGCCGGGGAGTCTATGCAAAAGTCAACATACCAAGTACCCATCACAAACTCTTATCCCTCGCATTACATTATTTGCCATTTGCCTCTCGTTTTCCTCTCCCCCACTTCACCCTTGCCATTTTATTCGCCTTCTTTCCGTATGCCTTTCTGTTTGTGTTTCCACGTGCCTTCTATTTGCTTGCATCTTTGCTTGCTAAAAATCTATTGATATGGATCCACTTAAAGTGTTCTACTTGGATCATCTTCGATCCTTATGCGCTCGTGCTAAAACCCCAACTAGCCTAGTTGATGGGAAATCTTTAGATGAGCATGCTCATTTTGTGCGCCACCGTTTGTCTGAAAAAGGAGACTCTTATGGAATCAAATAAACAAATTGCTGTGTTATGCTTGGAATCTTTGTGAAATTTGTGATATTACTTGTTGCTCTAAGAACCCTAAAAAACACCTCCCCTACCTATGTGAGTTTAATGAAAATGAAATCTTATCTTCTTATGCAAAGGGTGTTTATAGCTACTATGATATCGAACAAATTGAAGAATTTGTTGCTTTTAAGGGTTCTTTTGAAGTTGCTTCTTTGATTGAAAAGTATGATATTACTCTTTACGAATCTGAAAATTTTGACATACTTGAACATTGCTATGAAAACTATGCTCATAATGTCTATGTCAAAGAATTTATTGAAAGAATGACCGTTGCTTCTAAAGAAAATAATGGTATGCACGAATCTATAGATAATTATGATTCCGATGATTTAATGGAAATATCCCTTGATGAACATGATGCTTGCTATCCTTGTGGCCATGATGCCAATATTTATGAAGATGAATTTGCTATAGTTCCTTACGTTAAACATGAGATCGTTGCTATTGCACCCATACTTGGTAGTTCCTTCGATAAAAAGCATGATTGCAATGATTTTACTATAAATTCTCTTGATGTCAATTGTGCTAATTATATGCAAAACCCTAAGGTTGGGGATGCTAGTTTTGCTATGTCTACTAGTTGTTGCAATGATCTTGATTGGGGTGATTCTTCTTATGATCTTGAAAATTTATTTAAGCCCCATGATGAATATGAGATTGATAATAGTGTTTGCAATAATATTGAAAGTGGGTTTGGAAGAGTGTCAACTTTAGATCCCACATATTTGGAGAATGTTCAATCTTATGGTATTTTTGATAAAAGTGGGTTTGGAGAGGTCATGACTTTAGTTAATGTTAATCCCACTATTTTGGAAGAGTGTCAACTTTGCATACATGTGGATCGTGTTAAGAATATGTTTTGTGATAGCTATATTGTTGATTTTGCTTATGATCCTACATGTAGTTATTATGAGAGAGGAAAATATGGTTGTAGAAATTTTCATGTTACTAAATTACCTCTCGTTATGTTGAGATTGCTATTGTTTCTTTCCGCTTCCTTGCATATGCTAGTTTTTGCTTGCCTTGATAATTTGTTTGCCTATAAGATGCCTATGCATAGGAAGTATTTTAGACTTAGATGTGTTTGTCACGTATTTTATGATGCTCTCTTTGTGCTTCAATTCTTGTCTTTCATGTGAGCATCATTGAAATCTCTATGCCTAGCTAGGGGCGTTAAACGATAGCGCTTGTTGGGAGGCAACCCAATTTTATTTTTAGTTTTTTGCTTTTTGCTTCTGTTTAGGAATAAATCTTTGATCTAGCCTCTGGTTAGATTTGTTTTTAAGTTTTAATTAGTGTTTGTGCCAAGTTAAACCTATAGGATCTTCTTGGATGATAGTTATTTGATCTTGCTGAAAATTCCAGAAACTTTCTGTTCACGAAAACAGTTGTTAAAAATTACCAGAACGTGATATAATATTGATTCCAATTGCAGCAGATCAATAAACAAATTATTTAGGTGTGACGCCCGGATAATCAAGCTACAGTAAAACTCTGCTAACGATGCCACGTCACCATGATCACTTTAGTTAACCTCGGGTTAGTTCAAAAACCGATTCAAAATTCAAATTCAAATTCAAGTCAAACAACTAAAGTTTTCAAAAGTCAAAACTAAAATGTTCTCAACGTGACAAATAAATCATGGATATTATTGGTGGAGAAACAACATCTTTATAAAATAATTAAATACCCCAAAGTGATTAAAACAACAGCATAAACATTTAATTATAACCCTATTATATTTTACAAAATACTAAACAATTTAGCTAGGTGCCAAAGTTATTGTGGCGGTAGTATATTTACAAATACTAAGTTAGGTGCTGGTCATAAAATTTTACAAAACTAAAATAAAAGAAAGTAGATAAAGAAAAGAAAACAGAAAAGAAATAAAATACATATAAAAAAATAAAAATACAAAAGGGGCCTCGTGGCCAACTGGACCTCGGCCCGGCCAGTGGCCCAGCTGGCCCCAGCTGCCCGAATGGGCCGGCCCACTCCCGCAACCCCCCTTGCCTACTAGGCCTCCCACCCGGAACCCTAACCCCGTCGCACCCCCCCTTTTCCCCACGAGCCCGTCTCCCCTCGCTCCTCCTCCCGAACGCGATCTGGATCGGGGCGCCTTGCCCCTGTGCCCACCGCCGGCGCCCCGTCGCCCCTGTCCCCCGTCTCCGACCACCGCCGCCTGAGGCCCCGACGTCGGCGCCGCTCCCCCCCCGTCGCCCGCCTCGCAGGACGCCGTGCTCGCCGCCCCGACACCAACCGCCGTCGCCCGGAACCGTCGTCCTCATCCCCACCGCGCCGGACGGCCTCGACCTCCCCCGGCTTCACCGAGCCCTCCACGAGCTCCGCAGTGAGCCTCTCCGACGAATCCCCCCACCTCCCCCTCAATCTCGTTGCCATATCCCCCCCGCTTCGCGCACGACCTGGCCGTGCCCTCGCTCGCGCACGTCCGCCCGAGGCGTGCCTCCGTCCCTGCTGCTGTCGGTACTGCCGCCGCCTTCCGCCCCTGCTCGCCATGCGGCGACCGCCGCCACTCGCCCTCACTGCACATCCCGACCTCCTCTCTCCGTGCCGCCCGCGCCGTGCTCGCGGCCACCGCGACCCCGACCGCGTCCGCTCGACCGCGCGCGCGCCCCCGCCACGCTCCGTCCTGCCCTGCCGCACGCGCCTGCACCCGGCGCCCGCTCGCGTGCCCTGCCCCGCGTAGCTCCCTGCTACAGCTCGCCCCGCCACGCCGCCGCCCAGCTCGCCGCTCCCCGCTCGCTCCGGCGTCCAGCGCCCCGGGGACTCCACTCCGGCCATACCCGCACCCCAGGGCTCCGCCCGATAACACGGCGCCCCGCGCCCGTTTACCCGCCCCAGATGGGCTGGGTCAATGACCAGAGGGGCCCAGCCTTGTTTAAAAAAACTAATTAATAAATTAAACAATTAATTAACTTAATCAACTCTGATTAGTTAACTAATTAACTCTAATTAATCTACTAATTATATGTTAAACGTTAGTTAGTGTTGAGCCTATGACAGTGGGACCCACGCGTAAGATTGACCAAGTCAATAGGAATGTTGACTGTTGACTGAACCTGCTGACTGTGTAGTTGACCCAGTCAACGGGCCCATCTGTTAGAGTTGACCGGTCAACAGGTCAGTTGACCTGCTGACGTCATGGTGTTGTCATGATGGCATCACCGGTCACTATTCTGGATATTTCGAATTTAACCATTAAATTAATTCCAGAATATTATTAAAATCTTTTAAAATTAATATAAAATAATCCGTAGCTCGGATGAAAATGTTTTCTATATGAAAGTTGCTCAGAAAAATCCAAGGAATCCGAATACGCGGTCCGTTCGTTTGTCACATGCCTCTAGCATGCTGAACATGGAACTTTCCCCCTCCGGTCATCTGTCTGGCATAGGTCCGGAACCGGGAAAACATTCCCGGTTGAATTTCCCCCTTCACCTATTCGTGTAGACATACGTTAGGTCACACCCGACACGTCGTATTACCACGTTATGCTTTGTGATGCTATGTTTGCTTTATATTTACTGTTTCTTCCCCCTCCTCTCTCCGGTAGACCCTGAGACCGATGCTGCCCCTGTGATCGACTACGTCGACGACAACCCCCTCCTTGCCAGAGCAACCAGGCAAGCCCCCCCCTTGATCACCAGATATCGCCTACTCTACTCTCTACTACTTGCATTAGAGTAGTGTAGCATGTTACTGCTTTCGATTAATCCTATTCTGTTGCATAGCCTGTCATTGTTGCTACAGTTGTTTCCCTTACCTGCTATCCTACTGCTTAGTATAGGATGCTAGTTTTCCATCAGTGGCCCTACACTCTTGTCCGTCTGCTGTGCTATACTATCGGGCCGTGATCACTTGGGAGGTGATCACGGGTATATACTATATACATTATATACATGACACATGTGGTGACTAAAGTCGGGTCGGCTCGAGGAGTACCCGCAAGTGGTTCTGATGAGGGGGCTGAAAGGACAGGTGACTCCACCCTGGTAGAGGTGGGCCTGGGTTCCTGACGGCCCCCGACTGTTACTTTATGGCGGAGCGACAGGGCAGGTTGAGACCGCCTAGGTGAGAGGTGGGCCTGGCCCTGGTCGGCGTTCGCGGATACTTAACACGCTTAACGAGATCTTGGGTATTTGATCTGAGTCTGGCCATTTGGTCTATACGCACTAACCATCTACGCGGGAGTAGTTATGGGTATCCCGGCGTCGTGGTATCAGCCGAAGCCTTCTTGACGTCAGCGACTGAGTGGCGCGCGCCGGATTGGACTGGAACGCCACTAGGCTAGGTCTGCTTCCGGCCGCGTACGCAACGTGCAGGTGTGCATAGGGCGATGGGCCCAGACCCCTGCGCGCATAGGGTTAGACCGGCGTGCTGACCTCTCTGTTGTGCTTAGGTGGGGCTGCGACGCGTTGATCTTACGAGGCCGGGCATGACCCAGAAAAGTGTGTCCGGCCAAATGGGATCGAGCGTGTTGGGTTATGTGGTGCACCCCTGCAGGGAAGTTTATCTATTCGAATAGCCGTGTCCCTCGGTAAAAGGACGACCCGGAGTTGTACCTTGAGCTTATGACAACTAGAACTGGATACTGAATAAAATAAACCCTTCCAAGTGCCAGATACAACCCGGTGATCGCTCTCTAACAGGGCGACGAGGAGGGGATTGCCGGGTAGGATTATGCTATGCGATGCTACTTGGAGGACTTCAATCTACTCTCTTCTTCATGCTGCAAGATGGAGATGTCCAGAAGCATAGTCTTCGACAGGACTAGCTTTCCCCCCTCTTATTCTGGCATTCTGCAGTTCAGTCCACTGATATGCCCCTTTTCACAAATACCCATGCATATGTAGTGTAGCTCCTTGCTTGCGAGTACTTTGGATGAGTACTCACGGTTGCTTTTCTCCCTCTTTTCCCCTTTCTATACCGGATTGTCGCAACCAGATGCTGGAGTTCAAGAGCCAGACGCCACCGTCGACGACGACACCTACGACACTGGAGGTGCCTACTACTACGTGCAGGCCGCTGACGACGACCAGGAGTAGTTAGGAGGTCCCAGGCAGGAGGCCTTGCCTTTTGATCGTTGCTAGTTTTGTGCTAGCCTTCTTAAGGCAAACTTGTTTAACTTATGTCTGTACTCAGATATTGTTGCTTCCGCTGACTCATCTATGATCGAGCACTTGTATTCGAGCCTTCGAGGCCCCTGGCTTGTATTATAATGCTTGTTTGACTTATTTATGTTTTAGAGTTGTGTTGTGATATCTTCCCGTGAGTCCCTGATCTTGGTCGTACACATTTGCGTGCATGATTAGTGTACGGTCAAATCGGGGGCGTCACAAGTTGGTATCAGAGCCGACTGCCTGTAGGAATCCCCCTTTCCAACTCCTTGGCCGAAGTCGAGTCTAGTCAGTGAAAACTGTTTTACTAACATGGCTGTGTGGCTTACGGGCCCACGTCGCCATTGGGTGGTAGTAGGATCTTTTATTCCTCAACCTATACTCTGGGACTCTGACATCTCTTCTATTCGGGTTAAATGAATTTTGCTAAATCTAACATTAGGATCTCGTTATCACTTTCACCCGGAGAGCCCCTTTATTACTGATGATCGTCTGCTGCACGTGAAGACCCTGAAGATACTCTCCGCTGATAACCCGAGAACTTGTGTTCATCGCTTTTGCAATTCCCTTTCATCGATAAACTCCTATGGATAACCACGTATACTCGCCATTCATACAATATTTCCCAGTTGATCTTGTTATTGCAAGATACCCCCAAATTCTCTCTGTTGTTCAGAGAATCCTTTTGAGCTTACTGCCTTGCCGTTCCTTGTCATCTGAATACCCCTACGGATAATTCTCGCACTTACCGAGTATCCGCTCATCCCCAGTTGATTCAAGTATTCCACAATAGTCTTCAAAATACTATTAGATCTTCCGAAAATCCTCAGGAGCCTATTGCTCTTGAAATTCTTGCTTACTAGCATTATGATTAATCCCATAAGTCTCGAAATCTTATTGGCACCCTTTGTCATTATCTTTTTGAGTCCATTGATTCAATATGTTGCGAATTCTCGCAATCCTCAATCAGATCCTAGAATTCATCCTTCCCGCTCAGACATCTTTAACATGAGCTGGATCTCGACCAATCAAATCGTAATCGATTGTACCCCTAAGGCTATTCAACTTATCCATCCCTAATCAGAGCATTGCTTCTGATCCCTTGTCTTGGAATTCATAATTCCTTTGCATTTGAGCTTTTGAGTTAGTCAGTTGTTTCTATAATCTGTTATCCTTGCATTCTTTCTTCCTCTGGTTGAGTACTGATTCTCACACCAGATCCCTTGTGGACCACCAGACCCTTTTGTCGGATTTTACGACAATGTCCTCCATATTAAATAAGCTTGTGAGCTTTTCCTCGGATACATGATGCCTTTGGTAAATTGTATCCTCTGCTTTGTGAACCATGCTCTACTTTCGAGCTTGTATTATTTACTCCAAAGTTTGTGGTATATGTTCCTAAGATTCCCTGATGGGTTGAACCTATGCCTTCCTTAATATGTGTGAACTCAGAAGTTTTCACGAGTCAAACTCTCCTAGTATTTTGCCAGTTAAAATTTCAACACTACCACTTCTTTGAAAGATGAGGAGTGAATGAAAGGTTATGCATTGGAGAATTGGGAGTCGACCTTGAACCTTTGTGTTCATGCCCATGGACACGATGTAGATCTTATCATTAAAAGCTTCTCTTAAATTAATTATTCCCTTGGTATAAGTTCATCTTATATCTGGGATCTGGCCTTTTGCAATCGTGGTTCCGACCATGTTCTCCTTTAAATACCATTTCTTGGACAAGTTAAATCACTTGTCTTCTGCAGGTCAATACGCCTGCCCAACCTCTATTATGATCTACCTTTGAGTATTACCCCTGGTATCTCGGGGATATCTTACCATTGCACTACATCTTATAAACTTTGATGAAGTACTACCTTACCTTGTCTTTGTCACTTCATGGGCTCTGGGTTGTTTGTCAACCGAGAACACCGAATAGTGAATCAAGTCCGCACTCCGATTCAATAACTCTAGGTAATTTTCGTTGCTTACGAGTTTAATAATCATTAAGTCATTCCTAGCCTGATCGGCTATATCATTAGCGTGCTAAATTTTAACTGTGCTACCTGGTCCTTAACCCCGGAACACAACTTTCGATGATGAGCTAAGCTTACGTCGATCTTCCTCTCATACCATTTCACCTGGAACAACAAGCTTGAGTTCAAGCGTGTGTCCTAATCATGGTTCCAATAACCGTCCGCTTCATCATTCCTTCGACTTGATGTCATCGCCGATCGATTACCTCTTCATAAATTCTCGCTACAAATGTGTCGTGAACATCATCAACATTCTGAGCTCTTCCAAGATATCTATCGAATTCTGGATGAGAAATACCGTCCTTGCCCTCGATGATTTGTTTTATCATCGACCATTTTATTGCCTTCCATTCAACACAAACTTGTTCATGTTTTGTGTTGTACCTTGATTTCCTTGCTATCTAGCTTATGATATGTTCTACCCTGGAGTATTACCATCTTTTATGTCAAGAATGTCGTAAGAATCTCACCACCTCGTATGACATCTTGGTACAGTGATACTTCTCCCCATCACCATTCCTTCTTGGTCCCCGTATTGTTTCTAAAAGGAATACCGACCAATGGTCTGTGATGTGTAAATTCTAAACTTCTAGCAACCCTATTGCTTTGAAGTTATTGGTCTATAGTTTCATTCTACGTCTATGGCTTAATGAATCATCATTCGGACATTGTTTGTGCTACCTAGCCCATATTTCGGGTGCACATTTCAACCAATGTTTAACTGTGTATGTTTTCCTCGAGCATACATCATTAAGTCATTCGATCTAGCTAATGTTATCTCCTTGTTCACACAGTGATGGAAATCCATCTTTTGGGAATCTCAATGGAGTGTCGCTGAGTCAATCAGTCACCTCCTCACCTCTCCTTGATGTAATGATGAACCCTTGTCCGGAACTCGCTTCCATAGTTCATCTCCCGAGAATCTCCGATGTCGTTTCGACAATTTGTGTTGCACCTTTCTTCTCAGGCATCCTGAGTCTGAGTTACCCTGACACCAATCAGATCTGAATCTCGGTCAGATATGATGGTTGGAACATATTTCCAAGAGTTATAACATTGGCCTATTTATGACCCGGTAAGGTGATGATACCCAGCACACCTGGCGGGAGGACCTATTGTTATAAGCTTTCCTTTCAGCAAGGTTATCTATTCTTCCATGAGGAAATTGTAAGACTTATTCTATAAGTTGTTCCTGATGGATCCTTTTTGTTTCCAAATTCTGATCTTCACCTGTTGACCATGTCAATGCTATCTCAAAGCATGTCTATGGTACTCCGATTTTCAACAGGAACATTTGAAGCCCAATGCTAAATGTTTCCTGCTCAATTATCCAAACACCATTGTATGGGTAATGTCATGAAATTTTCTCTCCCGTACCTAAAGAGTTTTCTACATTATATCATGTCATGGATATCATGCTCTGCTTGTCCTTGGAAAGGATATAACCTTGAAATATGTGTTTAAACACATTTTCCTTTCCATTCTTCTGTTTAATCTGATAATCATATTTTCCTTTCCATTGTTTGGTTTAACCTTTCTGGTGGACTATATGATCTAAGCAGTAATATTCTCCTGCTTAGGTAAACACCTCGGTGTACAACTCTGTCAGTAAGACCCTGTTATTATTGTTGGTGACATTTCGGTAACCACCAATGGACGAGAACTTTGCCTAATGGTCCGCCTCGTTTCAACGAGCAGGAAAATGGTTCTCTTCGTCCCTCGCCCTTGGTACCGACGATGTTGCTGACATATAACTGACAGGCTACCCTCTGCCATGCCTTGCTATCACGATCGTGCAAGATGTCACCGCCCTTCCTACTTTTAACCCACATGGTGGGCCCATAACCCACAGTTCCACAGGATCGAAACCTGACTCTTATGTACACCCCCTGTTTCCAAGGTTGTTCCTCGCACCTGGCCTCGTATGTAATTCACGAGCCACCTTCAGGTCTGATATCGGACACAATACTTATTCCCGTTGCTTTGACCCTTTCACGCCCTATAACAGGCATCGAACGATTGCCTGCCCGCTCGAAACTTCCCAGGTTACCTCCTGACTTTGCTCTCGATATTTTCTTAAGTTTCGATTCGAGGGTTACCTTTCGCCACCTTCCTCGATGCTGTCGACCCGATAGACAACCTTGTCGAGGCCCGTTCTCCCAGAATGCCCACCCCTTATTCTTTCGTAAGTACGATGGAGTTCCTGAAGAAAGGACGCCGGCTTCATCATGATGACCTGAAGCAGGAAAATGAAGACATCAACGTAATGGATCAACCACTTCGAGAAGAGCAACCAAGACCATGAACACTCCGTAGAATTTCGTAACCAAATCCCTTCCCCCTTATAACCGCTCCTAAATCTCGGGACGAGATTTCTTGTAGTGGAGGAGAATTGCGACGCCCGGATAATCAAGCTACAGTAAAACTCTGCTAACGATGCCACGTCACCATGATCACTTTAGTTAACCTCGGGTTAGTTCAAAAACCGATTCAAAATTCAAATTCAAATTCAAGTCAAACAACTAAAGTTTTCAAAAGTCAAAACTAAAATGTTCTCAACGTGACAAATAAATCATGGATATTATTGGTGGAGAAACAACATCTTTATAAAATAATTAAATACCCCAAAGTGATTAAAACAACAGCATAAACATTTAATTATAACCCTATTATATTTTACAAAATACTAAACAATTTAGCTAGGTGCCAAAGTTATTGTGGCGGTAGTATATTTACAAATACTAAGTTAGGTGCTGGTGATAAAATTTTACAAAACTAAAATAAAAGAAAGTAGATAAAGAAAAGAAAACAGAAAAGAAATAAAATACATATAAGAAAATAAAAATAAAAATACAGAGGGGCCTCGTGGCTAACTGGACCTCGGCCCGGCCAGTGGCCCAGCTGGCCCCAGCTGCCCGAATGGGCCGGCCCACTCCCGCAACCCCCCTTGCCTACTAGGCCTCCCACCCGAAACCCTAACCCCGTCGCACCCCCCCTTTTCCCCACGAGCCCGTCTCCCCTCGCTCCTCCTCCCGAACGCGATCTGGATCGGGGCGCCTTGCCCCTGTGCCCACCGCCGGCGCCCCGTCGCCCCTGTCCCCCGTCTCCGACCACCGCCGCCTGAGGCCCCGACGTCGGCGCCGCTCCCCCCCCGTCGCCCGCCTCGCAGGACGCCGTGCTCGCC
>NC_057811.1:42078822-42079074 GCF_018294505.1 Triticum aestivum | reverse complement strand
TGCCGCACGCGCCTGCACCCGGCGCCCGCTCGCGTGCCCTGCCCCGCGTAGCTCCCTGCTACAGCTCGCCCCGCCACGCCGCCGCCCAGCTCGCCGCTCCCCGCTCGCTCCGGCGTCCAGCGCCCCGGGGACTCCACTCCGGCCATACCCGCACCCCAGGGCTCCGCCCGATAACACGGCGCCCCGCGCCCGTTTACCCGCCCCAGATGGGCTGGGTCAATGACCAGAGGGGCCCAGCCTTGTTTAAAAAAA
>NC_057811.1:42042222-42078812 GCF_018294505.1 Triticum aestivum | reverse complement strand
AAAAAAACTAATTAATAAATTAAACAATTAATTAACTTAATCAACTCTGATTAGTTAACTAATTAACTCTAATTAATCTACTAATTATATGTTAAACGTTAGTTAGTGTTGAGCCTATGACAGTGGGACCCACGCGTAAGATTGACCAAGTCAATAGGAATGTTGACTGTTGACTGAACCTGCTGACTGTGTAGTTGACCCAGTCAACGGGCCCATCTGTTAGAGTTGACCGGTCAACAGGTCAGTTGACCTGCTGACGTCATGGTGTTGTCATGATGGCATCACCGGTCACTATTCTGGATATTTCGAATTTAACCATTAAATTAATTCCAGAATATTATTAAAATCTTTTAAAATTAATATAAAATAATCCGTAGCTCGGATGAAAATGTTTTCTATATGAAAGTTGCTCAGAAAAATCCAAGGAATCCGAATACGCGGTCCGTTCGTTTGTCACATGCCTCTAGCATGCTGAACATGGAACTTTCCCCCTCCGGTCATCTGTCTGGCATAGGTTCGGAACCGGGAAAACATTCCCGGTTGAATTTCCCCCTTCACCTATTCGTGTAGACATACGTTAGGTCACACCCGACACGTCGTATTACCACGTTATGCTTTGTGATGCTATGTTTGCTTTATATTTACTGTTTCTTCCCCCTCCTCTCTCCGGTAGACCCTGAGACCGATGCTGCCCCTGTGATCGACTACGTTGACGACAACCCCCTCCTTGCCAGAGCAACCAGGCAAGCCCCCCCTTGATCACCAGATATCGCCTACTCTACTCTCTACTACTTGCATTAGAGCAGTGTAGCATGTTACTGCTTTCGATTAATCCTATTCTGTTGCATAGCCTGTCATTGTTGCTACAGTTGTTTTCCCTTACCTGCTATCCTACTGCTTAGTATAGGATGCTAGTTTTCCATCAGTGGCCCTACATTCTTGTCCGTCTGCTGTGCTATACTATCGGGCCGTGATCACCTGGGCGGTGATCACGGGTATATACTATATACATTATATACATGACACATGTGGTGACTAAAGTCGGGTCGGCTCGAGGAGTACCCGCAAGTGGTTCTGATGAGGGGGCTGAAAGGACAGGTGGCTCCACCCCGGTAGAGGTGGGCCTGGGTTCCTGACGGCCCCCGACTGTTACTTTATGGCGGAGCGACAGGGCAGGTTGAGACCGCCTAGGTGAGAGGTGGCCCTGGCCCTGGTCGGCGTTCGCGGATACTTAACACGCTTAACGAGATCTTGGTATTTGATCTGAGTCTGGCCATTTGGTCTATACGCACTAACCATCTACGCGGGAGTAGTTATGGGTATCCCGGCGTCGTGGTATCATCCGAAGCCTTCTTGACGTCAGCGACTGAGTGGCGCGCGCCGGATTGGACTGGAACGCCACTAGGCTAGGTCTGCTTCCGGCCGCGTACGCAACGTGCAGGTGTGCATAGGGCGATGGGCCCAGACCCCTGCGCGCATAGGGTTAGACCGGCGTGCAGACCTCTCTGTTGTGCTTAGGTGGGGCTGCGACGCGTTGATCTTACGAGGCCGGGCATGACCCAGAAAAGTGTGTCCGGCCAAATGGGATCGAGCGTGTTGGGTTATGTGGTGCACCCCTGCAGGGAAGTTTATCTATTCGAATAGCCGTGTCCCTCGGTAAAAGGACGACCCGGAGTTGTACCTTGAGCTTATGACAACTAGAACTGGATACTGAATAAAATACACCCTTCCAAGTGCCAGATACAACCCGGTGATCGCTCTCTAACAGGGCGACGAGGAGGGGATTGCCGGGTAGGATTATGCTATGCGATGCTACTTGGAGGACTTCAATCTACTCTCTTCTTCATGCTGCAAGATGGAGATGTCCAGAAGCGTAGTCTTCGACAGGACTAGCTTTCCCCCCTCTTATTCTGGCATTCTGCAGTTCAGTCCACTGATATGCCCCTTTTCACAAATACCCATGCATATGTAGTGTAGCTCCTTGCTTGCGAGTACTTTGGATGAGTACTCACGGTTGCTTTTCTCCCTCTTTTCCCCTTTCTATACCGGATTGTCGCAACCAGATGTTGGAGTTCAGGAGCCAGACGCCACCGTCGACGACGACACCTACGACACTGGAGGTGCCTACTACTACGTGCAGGCCGCTGACGACGACCAGGAGTAGTTAGGAGGTCCCAGGCAGGAGGCCTTGCCTTTTCGATCGTTGCTACTTTTGTGCTAGCCTTCTTAAGGCAAACTTGTTTAACTTATGTCTGTACTCAGATATTGTTGCTTCCGCTGACTCGTCTATGATCGAGCACTTGTATTCGAGCCCTCGAGGCCCCTGGCTTGTATTATAATGCTTGTATGACTTATTTATGTTTTAGAGTTGTGTTGTGATATCTTCCCGTGAGTCCCTGATCTTGGTCGTACACATTTGCGTGCATGATTAGTGTAAGGTCAAATCGGGGGCGTCACATTAGGTCGTCCTATTTTGTCTGAAGTTTTAGAGTTCCAGAAGTTTGCGTTAGTTTCAGATTACTACAGACTGTTCTGTTTTTGACAGATTCTGTTTTTCGTGTGTTGTTTGCTTATTTTGTTGAATCTATGGCTAGTAAAATAGTTTATAAACCATATAGAAGTTGGAATACAGTAGGTTTAACACCAATATAAATAAAGAATGAGTTCAATACAGTACCTTGAAGTGGTGTTTTGTTTTCTTTCGCTAACGGAGCTCACGAGATTTTCTGTTAAGTTTTGTGTTGTGAAGTTTTCAAGTTTTGGGTAAAGATTTGATGGAGTATGGAACAAGGAGTGGCAAGAGCCTAAGCTTGGGGATGCCCATGGCACCCCAATATAATCTAAGGACACCAAAAAGCCAAAGCTCGGGGATGCCCCGGAAGGCATCCCCTCTTTCGTCCTCATCCATCGGTAAATTTACTTGGAGCTATATTTTTATTCACCACATGATATGTGTTTTGCTTGGAGCGTCTTGGGTGATTTGAGTCTTTATTTTTTAGTTTGCCACAATCATCCTTGCTGTACACACCTTTTGAGAGAGACACACATGATTCGGAATTCATTAGAATACTCTATGTGCTTCACTTATATTCTTTGAGCTATATAGTTTTGCTCTAGTGCTTCACTTATATCTTTTAGAGCACGGCAGTGGTTATATTTTATAGAAATTGTTGAACTCTCATTCTTCACTTATATTATTTTTAGAGTCTTAAACATCATGGTAATTTGCTTTAATTGTGAAATTAATCTTCTATATTGAGTTCATTAAATATCATGAGAAGTTAGATACTTGATAAGTGTTTTGAGATATAAAGGTGGTAATATTAGAGTGTGCTAGTTGAGTAATTGTGAAATTGAAAAATACTCTTGTTAAAGTTGGCAAGTCCCGTAGCATGCATGTATGGTAAAAGTTGTGTAACAATTTTGACACATAGGTGTTCTTTTATTGCTTTCCTTATGAGTGGCGGTCGGGGACGAGCGATGGTCTTTTCCTACCAATCTATCCCTCTAGGGGCATGCATAGTAGTACTTTGCTTCGAGGGCTAATAAATTTTTGCAATAAGTATATGAGTTCTTTATGACTAATGTGAGTCCATGGATTATACACACTCTCAACCTTCCACAATTTTCTAGCCTCTACACTACCGTGCATTGCCCTTTCTCACATTGAGAGTTGGTGCAAACTTCGCCGGTGCATCCAAACCCCATGATACGATACACTCTATCACACATAAGCCTCCTTATATCTTCCTCAAAACAGCCACCATACCTACCTATTATGGCATTTCCATAGCCATTCCGAGATATATTGCCATGCAACTTTCCACCGTTCCGTTTATTATGACACGCTTCATCATTGTCATATTGCTTTGCATGATCATGTAGTTGACATCGTATTTTGTGGCAAAGCCACTATTCATAATTTTTTCATACATGTCACTCTTGATTCATCTCATATCCTGGTACACCGCCGGAGGCATTCACATAGAGTCATATCTTGTTCTAAGTATTGAGTTGTAATTGTTGAGTTGTAGGTAATAAAAGTGTGATGCTCATCATTATTAGAGCATTGTCCCATGTGAGGAAAGGATGATGTAGACTATGATTCCCCCACAAGTCGGGATGAGATTCCGGACTAAAAAAAAGAGGCCAAAGAAAAAAAAGGAGAAGGCCCAAACAAAAAAAAGAGAGAAAAAGAGAGAAGGGACAATGCTACTATCCTTTTCCACACTTGTGCTTCAAAGTAGCACCGTGATTTTTATGATAGAGAGTCTCCTATGTTGTCACTTTCATATACTAGTGGGAATTTTTCATTATCGAACTTCGCTTGTATATTCCAATGATGGGCTTCCTCAAAACGCCCTAGGTCTTCGTGAGCAAGCAAGTTGGATGCACACCCACTTAGTCTCTTTTGTTGAGCTTTCACATATTTATAGCTCTAGTACATCCGTTGCATGGCAATCCCTACTCCTCTCATTGACATCAATCAATGGGCATCTCCATAGCCTATTGATTAGCCGCGTCAATGTGAGACTTTCTACCTTTTTGTCTTCTCTTATAACCCCCGTCATTATACTTTACTCCACCCATAGTGCTATATCCATGGCTTGCGCTCATGTATTGCGTAAGAGTTGAAAAGGCTGAAGCGCGTTAAAAGTATGAACCAATTGCTCGGCTTGTCATCGGGGTTATGCATGATGAGAACATTTGTGTGACAATATTGAAACATAGCCTAACTATATGATTTTGTAGTGATAAGCTTTCTTTGGCTATGTTATTTTGATAAGACATAATTGCTTGGTTAGCATGTTTGAAGTATTATTGTTTTTATGTCAACATTAAACTTTTATCTTGAATCTTTCGGACCTAAATATTCATGCCACACTAAAAAGGATTACATTAAGAAGTATGCCAAGAAGCATTCCACATCAAAAATTCTATTTTTACCATTTACCTACTTGAGGACGAGCAGGAATTAAGCTTGGGGATGCTTGATACGTCTCCAACGTATCTATAATTTTTGATTGTTCCATGCTATTATATATTCTGTTTTGGATGTTTAATGGGATTATTTATACACTTTTATATTATTTTTGGGACTAATCTATTAACTGGAGGCCCAGCCCAAATTGCTGTTTTTTTGCCTATTTCAGAGTTTCGCAGAAAAAGAATATCAAACGGAGTCCAAACGGAATGAAACCTTTGGGAACGTGATTTTCGGAACGAACGTGATCCAGAGTACTTGGAGTCTACGTCAAGCAATCAACGAGGAGAGCACGAGGCAGGAGGGCGCGCCTACCCCCCCAGGCGCGCCCTCCACCCTCGTGGGGCCCATGTTGCTCCACCGACGTACTTCTTCCTCCTATATATACCTACGTACCCCCAAACCAAAAGAGGCATCCACGAAAACCTAATTCCACCGCCGCAACCTTATGTACCCGTGAGATCCCATCTTGGGGCCTTTTCTGGCGTCCTGCCGGAGGGGGCATTGATCACGAAGGGCTTCTACATCAACACCATAGCCTCTCCGATGATGTGTGAGTAGTTTACCTCAGACCTTCGGGTCCATAGTTATTAGGTAGATGGCTTCTTCTCTCTCTTTGGATCTCAA
Organism: Triticum aestivum; assembly: GCF_018294505.1. NCBI lineage: Eukaryota > Viridiplantae > Streptophyta > Magnoliopsida > Poales > Poaceae > Triticum > Triticum aestivum. Next base: position 42,073,201 of record NC_057811.1, on the reverse strand, counting down.
TACAAAGTTCTCCTCGATTCTCATGGAGATCTATTCGACGCAATCTTCTTTTGCGGTGTGTTTGTCGGGACCGATGAATTGTGGGTTTATGATCAAGATTATCTATGAACAATATTTGAATCTTCTCTGAATTCTTTTATGTATGATTGGTTATCTTTGCAAGTCTCTTTGAATTATCAGTTTGGTTTGGCCTACTAGATTGATCTTTTTTGCAATGGGAGAAGTGCTTAGCTTTGGGTTGAATCTTGCGGTGTCCTTTCCCAGTGACAGCAGGGGCAACAAGGCACGTATTGTATTTTTGCCATCGAGGATAACAAGATGGGGTTTATATCATATTGCATGAGTTTATCCCTCTACATCATGTCATCATACTTAAAGCATTACTCTGTTCTTATGAACTTAATACTCTAGATGCATGCTGGATAGCGGTCGATGTGTGGAGTAATAGTAGTAGATGCAGGCAGGAGTCGGTCTACTTGTCATGGACGTGATGCCTATATACATGATCATACCTAGATATTCTCATAACTATGCTCAATTCTATCAATTGCTCGATAGTAATTTGTTCACCCACCGTAATACTTATGCTCTTGAGAGAAGCCACTAGTGAAACCTATGGCCCCCAGGTCTATTCTCCATCATATTAATCTTCCAGCACTTAGCTATTTCTATTGCCTTTTATTTTACTTTGCATCTTTATTTCTCTTTATCATAAAAATACCAAAAACATTATCTTATCATATCTATCAGATCTCACTCTCGTAAGTGACCGTGAAGGGATTGACAACCCCTTTATCGCGTTGGTTGCGAGGTTCTTATTTGTTTTGTGTAGGTGCGAGGGACTCAAGCGTAGCCTCCTACTGGATTGATACCTTGGTTCTCAAAAACTGAGGGAAATACTTACGCTACTTTACTGCATCACCCTTTCCTCTTCAAGGGAAACCAACGCAGTGCTCAAGAGGTAGCAGTGTATAATAAAGCCCTTTAAACATCCAAAACAGAATATATAATAGCATGGAGAAATCAAAATTATAGATACGTTAGAGACGTATCGAATAGCGATCGTCGGTTCTTCTGCGGCGTAGATGGGCGGATTCGCATGCGCTAAAGGCAGAGAGCTGGCCGCACATCATTTCTTCTGGGTAACCGGTCGGTGGTGGAGGTCGCTCTTGAGGAGGTCTTTGAGGTCACCGAGGTTGAGCACGTCGGGGCTGCACCTCCTGGTGGCGGATCTGACCGGCGCACCTGGTTCCGTGGAGGGCGAATGGCAAACCAACAACAGAGAAGCTCAATCCTTGTCTGTTGGAGGCGGCGTTCACGGACAGGATCTTGCTGGGGCGACCTTGGCTGAATGCCGGAGGGCTGGCTGGCTGGGTTATAGGGCGCCGTCCATTGCTGCGTCGGTGCGGGTCGAGGGTGTCGCCTAGTCTGCCAGGATACACACGGAAAAGTAATATACGAAGAGATGGACTGATGGGCTTCTTGTATTAGTTTTTATACCGGTTCATTGGTAATGGAAGACGGAACAGGCAAAAAACACATATTTGACCTGAGGACGAAAAGAATTCACAATCTGAACTGCTTTCGAAAAAATTTCACTGAGCTGACCGTTTCGAGTTGCGCCCGACAGATAGGCGCCACACTATATTGTGCAGCGCCTGGCTCTTAGGCGCCACATGCCGGTCCAGCGTGGCAGCCCGGGCCCCACTCCTGGTTGTGCAGCGCTTAACTGAAAGGAGCTGCACAGTGTAGTGCAGCGCCTAACTGAAAGGAGTTGCACTACCTTATATTAAAACTGTTGTAACTTTTATCCGTGCATCCGATGAAAATGTGCCTTATATGAATGTTGTACATTTTTCTGTGTTACGCAATGGTGGCATTTTCATCGATGTTAGGATCAATTTGCTTAATGAAACCCTATTGCAAAAGTGCATCATAATATAACTGACAGACTCTGTTAAAATTTACAAACTTGGCATGATGATAGCCATTGACCTATAGCTCTTACGCGTTTGCAACCTACATGAGTTTTGCACTGCATAATGTGTACTTTCACGCCATGCCTATGAAGGAAATATGCCCTAGAGACAATAATAAAGTTGTTATTTATATTTCCTTATATCATGATAAATGTTTATTATTCATGCTAGAATTGTATTAACCGGAAACTTAGTACATGTGTGAATTGAAGGAAATATGCCCTAGAGGCAATAATAAAGTTATTATTTATTTCCTTATTTCATGATAAATGTTTATTATTCATGCTAGAATTGTATTAACCGGAAACATAATACATGTGTGAATACATAGACAAACAAAGTGTCACTAGTATGCCTCTACTTGACTAGCTTGTTGATCAAAGATGGTTAAGTTTCCTAACCATAGACATGAGTTGTCATTTGACAAACGGGATCACATCATTAGGAGAATGATGTGATTGACTTGACCCATTCCGTTAGCTTAGCACTTGATCCTTTTAGTTTACTGCTATTGCTTTCTTCATGACTTGTACATGTTCCTATGACTATGAGATTATGCAACTCCCGATTACCAGAAGAACACTTTGTGTGCTACCAAACGTCACAACATAACTGGGTGATTATAAAGGTTTTCTACAGGTGTCTCCGATGGTACTTGTTGAGTTGGCATAGATCGAGACTAGGATTTGTCACTCCGATTGTCGGAGAGGTATCTCTGGGCCCTCTCGGTAATGCACATCACTATAAGCCTTGCAAGCAATGTGACTAATAAATTAGTTGCAGGATGATGCATTACGGAACAAGTAAAGAGACTTGCCGGTAACGAGATTGAGCTAGGTATTGAGATACCGACGATCGAATCTCGGGCAAGTAACATACCGATGACAAAGGGAACAACGTATGTTGTTATGTGGTTTGACCGATAAAGATCTTCATAGAATATGTAGGAACCAATATGAGCATCCAGGTTCCGCTATTGGTTATTGTCCGGAGATGTGTCTCGGTCATGTCTACATAGTTCTTGAACCCGTAGGGTCCGCACGCTTAAAGTTCTGTGACGATCGGTATTATGAGTTTTGTGTTTTGATGTACCGAAGGTAGTTCGGAATCCCGGATGTGATCGCGGACATGACGAGGAGTCTCGAAATGGTCGAGACATAAAGATTGATATATTGGACGACTATATTGGGATACCGGAAGTGTTCCGGGTGATTTCGGAGAAAACCGGAGTGCTGGAGGGTTACCGGACACCCCCCGGGAGAAGTAATGGGCCACATGGGCCTTAGTGGAGAGAGAGAGGGCCGGCCAGGGCAGGCCGCGCGCCCCCTCCCCCTCTGGTCCGAATTGGACTAGGGAAGGGGGGGGTGACGCCCCCCTTTCCTTCTCCCTCTCCTCCTTCCTTTCCCCCTCCTAGTAGGAGTAGGAATGGGGAGTCCTACTCCTACTAGGAGGAGGACTCATCCTCCTGGCGCGCCCTATGAGGGCCGGCCGGCCTTCCCCCTTGCTCCTTTATATACAGGGGCAAGGGGACACCCTAGAACACACAAGTTGATCATTGATCTCTCTTAACCGTGTGCGGTGCCCCCCTCCACCATAATCCACCTCGGTCATATCGTAGCGGTGCTTAGGCGAAGCCCTGCGTCGGTAGCTTCATCAACACCATCACCACGCCGTCGTGCTGACGAAGCTCTTCCCCGAAGCTCTACTGGATCGTGAGTTCGCGGGACGTCACCGAGCTGAACGTGTGCTGAACGCGGCGGTGCCGTACGTTCGGTACTGAGGATCGGTCGATCGTGAAGACGTACGACTACATCAACCGCGTTGTCATAACGCTTCCGCTTACGGTCTACGAGGGTACGTAGACAACACTCTCCCCTCTCGTTGCTATACATCACCATGATCATGCGTGTGGGTAGGAATTTTTTTGAAATTACTACGTTCCCCAACAGTGGCATCCGAGCAAGGTTTATGCGTAGATGTTATATGCACGAGTAAAACACAAGTGAGTTGTGGGCGATACAAGTCATACTGCTTACCAGCATGTCATACTTTGGTTCGGCGGTATTGTTGAATGAAGTGGCCCGGACCGACATTACGTGTACGCTTACGCGAGATTGGTTCTACCGACGTGCTTCACACACAGGTGGCTGGCGGGTGTCAGTTTCTCCAACTTTAGTTGAACCGAGTGTGACTACGCCCGGTCCTTGTTGAAGGTTAAAATAGCACTAACTTGACGAAATATCGTTGTGGTTCTGATGCATAGGTAAGAACGGTTCTTGCTCAGCCCGCAGCAGCCACGTAAAACTTGCAACAACAAAGTAGAGGATGTCTAACTTGTTTTTGCAGGGCATGTTGTGATGTGATATGGTCAAGACATGATGCTATATTTTATTGTATGAGATGATCATGTTTTGTAACGGAGTTATCGGCAACTGGCAGGAGCCATATGGTTGTCGCTTTATTGTATGAAATGCAATCGCCATGTAATTGCTTTACTTTATCACTAAGCGGTAGTGATAGTCGTAGAAGCAATAGTTGGCGAGACGACAACGATGCTACGATGGAGCGGTGTTGCGCCAGTGACAATGGTGATCATGACGGTGCTTTGGAGATGGAGATCAAAGGCACAAGATGATGATGGCCATATCATATCACTTATATTGATTGCATGTGATGTTTATCCTTTATGCATCTTATTCTGCTTTGATTGACGGTAGCATTATAAGATGATTTCTCACTAAAATTTCAAGGTACAAGTGTTCTCCCTGAGTATGCACCGTTACCAAAGTTCGTCGTGCCGAGACACCACGTGATGATCGGATGTGATAGGCTCAACGTTCTTGTACAACGGGTGCAAGCCAGTTTTGCACACGCAGAATACTCGGGTTAAACTTGACGAGCCTAGCATATGCAGATATGGCCTCGGAACACTGAGACCGAAAGGTCGAATGTGAATCATATAGTAGATATGATCAACATAGTGATGTTCACCATTGAAAACTACTGCATTTCACGTGATGATCGGTTATGGTTTAGTTGATTTGGATCACGTGATCATTTAGATGATTTTAATAGAGATGTCCATCTAAGTGGGAGTTCTTAAGTAATATGATTAATTGAACTTAAATTTATCATGAACTTAGTACCTGATAGTATTTTGCTTGTCTATGTTGTTGTAGATAGATGGCCCGTGCTGTTGTTCCGTTGAATTTTAATGCGTTCCTTGAGAAAGCAAAGTTGAAAGATGATGGTAGCATTTACACGGACTGGGTCCGTAACTTGAGGATTATCCTCATTGCTGCACAGAAGAATTACGTCCTGGAAGCACCGCTAGGTGTACCACCTGCGCCGGCAACTGCAGACATTGTGAATGCCTGGCAGTCGCGTGTTGATGACTACTCGATAGTTCAGTGTGCCATGCTTTACGGCTTAGAACTGGGACTTCAACGACGTTTTGAACGTCATGGAGCATATGAGATGTTCCAGGAGTTGAAGTTAATATTTCAAGCAAATGCCCGGATTGAGAGATATGAAGTCTCCAATAAGTTTTACAGCTGCAAAATGGAGGAGAATAGTTCTGTCAGTGAACATATACTCAGAATGTCTGGGTACTGCAATCACTTAATTCAACTGGGAGTTAATCTTCCGGATGATAGTGTCATTGACAGAATTCTTCAATCACTGCCACCAAGCTACAAGAGCTTCGTGATGAACTATAATATGCAAGGGATGGATAAGACAATTCCCGAGCTCTTCGCAATGCTAAAGGCTGCGGAGGTAGAAATCAAAAAAGGAGCATCAAGTGTTGATGGTCAACAAGACCACCAGTTTCAAGAAAAATGGTAAAGGGAAGAAGAAGGGGAACTTCAAAAAGAACGCCAAACAAGTTGCTGCTCACGAGAAGAAACCCAAGTCTGGACCCAAGCCTGAGACTGAGTGCTTCTACTGGAAACAGACTGGTCACTGGAAGCGGAACTGCCCCAAGTATTTGGCGGATAAGAAGGATGGCAAGGTGAACAAAGGTATATGTGATATACATAGTTATTGATGTGTACCTTACTAGAGCTCGCAGTAGCACCTGGGTATTTGATACTGGTTCTGTTGCTAATATTTGCAACTCGAAACAGGGACTACGGATTGAGCGAAGATTGGCTAAGGACGAGGTGACGATGCGCGTGGGAAATGGTTCCAAAGTCGATGTGATCGCCGTCGGCACACTACCTCTACATCTACCTTCGGGATTAATTTTAGACCTGAATAATTGTTATTTGGTGCCAGCGTTAAGCATAAACATTATATCTGGATCTTGTTTGATGCGAGACGGTTATTCATTTAAATCTGAGAATAATGGTTGTTCTATTCATATGAGTAGTATCTTTTATGGTCATGCACCCTTGAAGAGTGGTCTATTTGTGTTGAATCTCGATAGTAGTAATACACATATTCATAATGTTGAAGCCAAAAGATGCAGAGTTGATAATGATAGTACAACTTATTTGTGGCACTGCCGTTTGGATCATATTGGTGTAAAGCGCATGAAGAAACTCCATACTTATGGATTTCTGGAATCACTTGATTATGAATCACTTAGTACTTGCGAACCATGCCTCATGGGCAAGATGACTAAAACGCCGTTCTCCGGAACAATGGAGCGAGCAATATATTTGTTGGAAATCATACATACTGATGTATGTGGTCCAATGAATATTGAGGCTCGCGGTGGGTGTCGGTGTCAAAAACGGCGGACCTCGGGTAGGGGGTCCCGAACTGTGCGTCTAAGGCGGATGGTAACAGGAGGCGGGGGACACGATGTTTACCCAGGTTCGGGCCCTCTCGATGGAGGTAATACCCTACTTCCTGCTTGATTGATCTTGATGATATGAGTATTACAAGAGTTGATCTACCACGAGATCGTAGAGGCTAAACCCTAGAACCTAGCCTATGGTATGATTGTTGTTATCCTACGGACTAAACCCTCCGGTTTATATAGACACCGGAGGGGGCTAGGGTTACACAGAGTCGGTTACAAGGGAGGAGATCTATATATCCGTGTTGCCAAGCTTGCCTTCCACGCCAAGGAGAGTCCCACCCGGACACGGGATGAAGTCTTCAATCTTGTATCTTCATAGTCCAACAGTCCGGCCAAAGGATATAGTCCGGCTGTCCGAGGACCCCCTAATCCAGGACTCCCTCAGTAGCCCCTGAACCAGGCTTCAATGACGATGAGTCCGGCGCGCAGATTGTCTTCGGCATTGCAAGGCGGGTTCTTCCTCCGAATACTCCATAGAAGATTTTGAACACAAGGATAGTGTCCGGCTCTGCAAAACAAATTCCACATACCACCGTAGAGAGAATAATATTTCCACAAATCTAATCTGCTGACACATTCTGCAGCATGGCATCATACCACGACTCGGTCATTATTCGAACCGTTTTCCTCAACCACCCACTACACATATTGCGAGGCAGTTTTCTTGGCATGTCTTGTCGAAGCAGAGATCGTGTCCACTTATCACGGGATTCTCATCAATACGGGTGTGGGTAACCCAACCGCGCCATCAATTACGGCGCTTGGGGAATAAGCGAGTTTACCAGGCAGGTGGGGAGGCGCATAGTTTCTTCCGCCCTTATAAAGAGACAAGGATTCATCTTTTTCACCCACGCCCTCTTCCTCCTTGCTCATCCATTCCTGCGCACTCGAGCTCTAGCACCCAAGTTCGCATTTTTGTTGGGAATCGTAGCATAATTTTAAAATTTTCCTACGCTCACCAAGATGCATCTATGGAGTCTACTAGCAACGAGGGGAAAGGAGTGCATCTACATACCCATGTAGATCGCGAGCGGAAGCGTTCCAACGAACGTGGATGACGGAGTCGTACTCGCCGTGATCCAAATCACCGATGACCGAGTGCCGAACGGACGGCACCTCCGCGTTCAACACATGTACGGTGCAGCGACGTCTCCTCCTTCTTGATCCAGCAAGGGGGAAGGAGAGGTTGATGGAGATCCAGCAACACGACGGCGTGGTGGTGGGTGCAGCGGGTCTCCGGCAGGGCTTCGCCAAGCTTCTGCGAGAGAGAGAGGTGTTGCAGGGGAGGAGGGAGGCGCCCAAGGCTGTAGGTTGCTGCCCTCCCCCCCCTTTATATAGGCCCCCTTGGGAGGGGGGGGCCGGCCAAAACCCATCTAGGGTTGGGGGGGCGGCGGCCAAGGGGTGGAAAGGGGTGCCTTGCCCCCCAAGGCAAGGGGGAAGCCCCCCCACCCTAGGGTTCCCAACCCTAGGCGCATGGGGGGAGGCCCATGGGGGGCGCCCCAGCCCACTAAGGGCTGGTTCCCTTCCACTTTCAGCCCACGGGGCCCTCCGGGATAGGTGGCCCCACCCGGTGGACCCCCGGGACCCTTCCGGTGGTCCCGGTACAATACCGGTAACCCTCGAAACTTTCCCGGTGGCCGAAACTTGACTTCCCATATATAATTCTTCACCTCCGGACCATTCCGGAACCTCTCGTGACGTCCGGGATCTCATCCAGGACTCCGAACAACTTTCGGGTTTCCGCATACACATATCTCTACAACCCTAGCGTCACCGAACCTTAAGTGTGTAGACCCTACGGGTTCGGGAGACATGCAGACATGACCGAGACGCCTCTCCGGTCAATAACCAACAGCGGGATCTGGATACCCATGTTGGCTCCCACATGTTCCACGATGATCTCATCGGATGAACCACGGTGTCGAGGATTCAATCAATCCCGTATGCAATTCCCTTTGTCAATCGGTATGTTACTTGCCCGAGATTCGATCGTCGGTATCCCAATACCTTGTTCAATCTCGTTACCGGCAAGTCTCTTTACTCGTACCGCAATGCATGATCCCATGACTAACACCTTAGTCACATAGAGCTCATTATGATGATGCATTACCGAGTGGGCCCAGAGATACCTCTCCATCACACGGAGTGACAAATCCCAGTCTCGATCCGTGCCAACCCAACAGACACTTTCGGAGATACCCGTAGTGCACCTTTATAGTCACCCAGTTACGTTGTGACGTTTGGCACACCCAAAGCACTCCTACGGTATCCGGGAGTTGCACGATCTCATGGTCTAAGGAAAAGATACTTGACATTGGAAAAGCTCTAGCAAACGAAACTACACGATCTTTTATGCTATGCTTAGGATTGGGTCTTGTCCATCACATCATTCTCCTAATGATGTGATCCCGTTATCAATGACATCCAATGTCCATAGTCAGGAAACCATGACTATCTGTTGATCAACAAGCTAGTCAACTAGAGGCTTACTAGGGACACGTTGTGGTCTATGTATTCACACATGTATTACGATTTCCGGACAATACAATTATAGCATGAATAATAGACAATTACCATGAACAAAGAAATATAATAATAACCATTTATTATTGCCTCCAGGGCATATTTCCAACAGTTCGGCCAAGGGTCTCCTGACAAGGAGAGAGACCTCAATGAGTTTAGCACATCGCCCAGTGGTGACTGCTGAAAGATATCCGCGGAGGAAAACTCCATAATCGGTGCCCAATCGGATTCGATAGGCACGGACGCAGGCGGCTCGGAGCCCGTGGCCGGGGACGAATCCAAGTGTCCAGCAATACGGGTCTCATAGGAAGTGAAGTCGGCATTCGGCTCTGTCGCCGCTGAGTGCGCGGCCTTCATGGCAGGGTCCATCCACCCGTCCTCGGACGGCGCAATCTGTTCCGAATTGAGGGCCGGAGTAGTTGCAGGTGTGATCTCCTGAACACTGTCCGAAGGCAGAGCTAAGTCATGCTCGTCGTGACTGTGCGGCGGACATGACATGGGCTCGAATCCGTCGAAGATCAAGTCTCTGCGGATGTCGGCAATATAGTTCAAGTTTCCAAACCTGACCTGATGGCCAAGGGTGTAACTCTCGATCTGCTCCAGATGGCCAAGCGAGTTGGCCCGCAATACGAAGCCGTCGAATACGAAGATCTGTCCGGGGAGGAAAACCTCACCCTGGATCGCATCGCTGCCGATGATCGAAGGAGCCATCAAGCCTTGCGGTGACGGCATAGTGGAACTCTCAATGAAAGCACCAATGTCGGTGTCAAAACCGGCAGATCTCGGGTAGGGGGTCCCGAACTGTGCGTCTATGGCGGATGGTAACAGGAGGCGGGGGACACGATGTTTACCCAGGTTCGGGCCCTCTCGATGGAGGTAATACCCTACTTCCTGCTTGATTGATCTTGATGATATGAGTATTACAAGAGTTGATCTACCACGCGATCGTAGAGGCTAAACCCTAGAAGCTAGCCTATGGTATGATTGTTGTTGTCCTACGGACTAAACCCTCCGGTTTATATAGACATCGGAGGGGGCTAGGGTTACACAGAGTCGGTTACAAGGGAGGAGATCTACATATCCATGTTGCCAAGCTTGCCTTCCACGCCAAGGAGAGTCCCACTCGGACACGGGACGAAGTCTCCAATCTTGTATCTTCATAGTCCAACAGGCCGGCCAAAGGATATAGTCCGGCTGTCCGAGGACCCCCTAATCCAGGACTCCCTCAGCGGGTATCGTTATTTTCTCACCTTCACAGATGATTTGAGCAGATGTGGGTATATCTACTTAATGAAACATAAGTCTGAAACATTTGAAAAGTTCAAAGAATTTCAGAATGAAGTGGAAAATCATCGTAACAAGAAAATAAAGTTTCTACGATCTGATCGTGGAGGAGAATATTTGAGTTACGAGTTTGGTCTACATTTGAAACAATGCGGAATAGTTTCGCAACTCACGCCACCCGGAACACCACAGCGTAATGGTGTGTCTGAACGTCGTAATCGTACTTTACTAGATATGGTGCGATCTATGATGTCTCTTACTGATTTACCACTATCGTTTTGGGGTTATGCTTTAGAGATGGCTGCATTCACGTTAAATAGGGCACCATCAAAATCCGTTGAGACGACGCCTTATGAACTGTGGTTTGGCAAGAAACCAAAGTTGTCGTTTCTTAAAGTTTGGGGCTGCGATGCTTATGTGAAAAAGCTTCAACCTTTGACACTGATCCAGATGATTCTAAATCGCAAACCGGATACGTGTTTATATTGAACGGTGGAGCTGTCAGTTGGAGCAGTTCTAAACAAAGCGTCATGGCGGGATCTACGTGTGAAGCGGAGTACATAGCTGCTTCGGAAGCAGCAAATGAAGGAGTCTGGATGAAGGAGTTCATATCCGATCTAGGTGTCATACCTAGTGCATCGGGTCCAATGAAAATATTTTGTGACAATACTGGAGCAATTGCCTTGGCAAAGGAATCTAGATTTCACAAGAGAACCAAACACAACAAGAGACGCTTCAATTCTATCCGCGATCAAGTCCAGGTGGGAGACATAGAGATTTGCAAGATACATACGGATCTGAATGTTGCAGACCCATTGACTAAGCCTCTCTCACGAGCAAAACATGATCAGCACCAAGGCTCCATGGGTGTTAGAATCATTACTGTGTAATCTAGATTATTGACTCTAGTGCAAGTGGGAGACTGAAGGAAATATGCCCTAGAGGCAATAATAAAGTTATTATTTATTTCCTTATTTCATGATAAATGTTTATTATTCATGCTAGAATTGTATTAACCGGAAACATAATACATGTGTGAATACATAGACAAATAGAGTGTCACTAGTATGCCTCTACGTGACTAGCTTGTTGATCAAAGATGGTTAAGTTTCCTAACCATAGACATGAGTTGTCATTTGATAAACGGGATCACATCATTAGGAGAATGATGTGATTGACTTGACCCATTCCGTTAGCTTAGCACTTGATCGTTTTAGTTTACTGCTATTGCTTTCTTCATGACTTATACATGTTCCTATGACTATGAGATTATGCAACTCCCGATTACCAGAAGAACAGTTTGTGTGCTACCAAACGTCACAACGTAACTGGGTGATTATAAAGGTTTTCTACAGGTGTCTCCGATGGTACTTGTTGAGTTGGCATAGATCGAGACTAGGATTTGTCACTCTGATTGTTGGAGAGGAATCTCTGGGCCCTCTCGGTAATGCACATCACTATAAGCCTTGCAAGCAATGTGACTAATAAGTTAGTTGCGAGATGATGCATTACGGAACGAGTAAAGAGACTTGCCGGTAACGAGATTGAGCTAGGTATTGAGATACCGACGATCGAATCTCGGGCAAGTAACATACCGATGACAAAGGGAACAACGTATGTTGTTATGCGGTTTGACCGATAAAGATCTTCGTAGAATATGTAGGAACCAATATGAGCATCCAGGTTCCGCTATTGGTTATTGACCGGAGACGTGTCTCGGTCATGTCTACATAGTTCTTGAACCCGTAGGGTCCGCACGCTTAAAGTTCTGTGACGATTGGTATTATGAGTTTTGTGTTTTGATGTACCGAAGGTAGTTCGGAGTCCCGGATGTGATCACGGACATGACTAGGAGTCTCGAAATGGTCGAGACATGAAGATTGATATATTGGACGACTATATTCGAATACCGGAAGTGTTCCGGGTGATTTCGGAGAAAACCGGAGTGCCGGAGGGTTACCGGAACCCCCCGGGAGAAGTAATGGGCCACATGGGCCTTAGTAGAGAGAGAGAGGGCCGGCTAGGGCAGGCCGCGCGCCCCTCCCCCTCTGGTCCGAATTGGACTAGGGAAGGGGGCGGCGCCCCCCTTTCCTTCTCCCTCTCCTCCTTCCTTTCCCCCTCCTAGTAGGAGTAGGAAAGGGGAGTCCTACTCCTACTAGAAGGAGGACTCCTCCTCCTGGCGCGCCCTGCCAGGGCCGGCTGGCCTTCCCCCTTGCTCCTTTATATACGGGGGCAGGGGGCACCCTAGAACACACAAGTTGATCATTGATCTCTCTTAACCGTGTGCGGTGCCCCCCTCCACCATAATCAACCTCGGTCATATCGTAGCGGTGCTTAGGCGAAGCCCTGCGTCGGTAGCTTCATCAACACCGTCACCACGCCGTCGTGCTGACGAAGCTCTTCCCCGAAGCTCTACTGGATTGTGAGTTCGCGGGACGTCACCGAGCTGAACGCGGAGGTGTCGTACGTTCGGTACTAAGGATCGGTTGATCGTGAAGACGTACGACTACATCAACCGCGTTGTCATAACGCTTCCGCTTACGGTCTACGAGTGTACGTAGACAACACTCTCCCCTCTCGTTGCTATACATCACCATGATCTTGCGTGTGCGTAGGATTTTTTTTGAAATTACTACGTTCCCCAACATGAATACATAGACAAACAAAGTGTCCCTAGTATGCCTCTACTTGACTAGCTCGTTAATCAAAGATGGTTAAGTTTCCTAGCCATAGACATGTGTTGTCATTTGATGAACGGGATCACATCATTAGAGAATGATGTGATGGACAAGACCCATCCGTTAGCTTAGCATTATGATCGTTTAGTTTTATTGATATTGCTTTCTTCATGACTTATACATGTTCCTCTGACTATGAGATTATGCAACTCCCGAATACCGGAGGAACACCTTGTGTGCTATCAAACGTCACAACGTAACTAGGTGATTATAAAGATGCTCTACAGGTATCTGCGAAGGTGTTTGTTGAGTTGGCATAGATCGAGATTAGGATTTGTCACTCTGTGTATCAGAGAGGTATCTCTAGGCCCTATCGGTAATGCACATCACTATAATCCTTGCAAGCAATGTGACTAATGAGTTAGTTGCGGGATGATGCATTACGGAACGAGTAAAGAGACTTGCCGGTAACGAGATTGAACTAGGTATGATGATATGGACGATCGAATCTTGGGCAAGTAACATACCGATGACAAATGGAACAACGTATGTTGTTATGCGGTTTGACCGATAAAGATCTTCGTAGAATATGAGGAGCCAATATGAGCATCCAGTTTCCGCTATAGTTATTGACCGGAGATGTGTCTCGGTCATGTCTACATAGTTCTCGAACCCGTAGGGTCCGCACACTTAACGTTCGATGACGATTTGTATTATGAGTTATGTGATTTGATGACCGAAGTTTGTTCGGAGTCCATGTCATTTTCACACCCACTAAACATCTGCATCACTATGTTCTGAAACAGTAAAGTACCTAAGGCAATGTTCTGCCAGAGTAACACATTAATTTCATCGAGTTCAAGGATATCATCAGAACTTTGCATTTTATAAAGATGTATACTTATATAGTCTTAAAATTTAGCACCTATAATGTTTGCTGTCAGTAACAAGAGCACATGTTCTCTGATTTGGACTCTGTCTTTAGGCTACTGGAAAAAGCTGAGGTCGGTATGGAGTGAGTCGGTTTGAACTTGATAACCCAGGGTGCCTCATGCAAACCAGGACGATAAAACCGAGTTGACTGGAAAACTAGCTGTCAGCGCTACTAGCTGGATGTTAGAAGGCTTATCCTACAAGCATAATGAATAACAGAGTTTAGCCAGCAGGAAAACTAAATTGATCTAAACAAAATTCTAAATGAAAAACATATCAAGTTCATGCCAAGGGGTTTTTATAGAAATCAAGATATGATTATGTCAAGATATGCAACAAATTTGTCAACAACATTATCATGCCTACTTTAGTGCGACATAACATCAGGTTAAATGTTTTTAACATGGCAACACGCTGGATATACTGAAAGTAGACATGGAGATGCTCAAATTCATATATAAAGTTTTTCCATATGAAGCATGGTTGATTTACTATGCATTTTACAAAATGCAAAGTTCTGTTGACATCCAGTGACTTGGTGAAATTAACATGTCAATCTGGCAGAACATTGCCTTAGGTACTTTAGTGTCTCAAAACATAGTGATGCAACTATTTAGTGGGTATGAAAATGACATGGACCTAAGGTAGACATAAAAATTTCCAACTTTCATAGTTAGATCATATTCATATGATGTCAGGATTAATTACTATGGATCTTACAAAATATAACTTTCTGTAACAGAAGTTCACTTATATCATGTTAGTCACTTAGATGCAAGAAATGAACATGTTAAAGATGATTAACATGGCAAGCATAGTCATGGAGTGAAAGTACACATTATGCAGGGCAAAACTCATGTAGGTTGCAAACGCGTAAGAGCTATAGGTCAATGGCCATCATGCCAAGTTTGTAAATTTTAACAGATTCTGTCAGCTATATTATGATGCACTTTTGCAACAGGGTTTTCATCAAGCAAATTGATCCTAACATGAATGAAAATGTCACCATTGCGTAGAACACGGAAAAATGTACAACATTCATATAAGGCACGTTTTCATCGGATGCACGGATTAAAAGTTACAACAGTTTTAATATAAGGTAGTGCAACTCCTTTCAGTTAGGCGCTGCACTACACTGTGCAGCTCCTTCCAGTTAGGCGCTGCACCACACTATGCAGCTCCTTTCAGTTAGGCGCTGCACTACACTGTGCAGCTCCTTTCAGTTAGGCGCTGCACAATCAGGAGTGGGGCCCGGGCTGCCATGCTGGACCGGCGTGTGGCGCCTATCTGTCGGGCGCCACTCGAAACGGTCAGCTCAGTGAATTTTTTTCGAAAGCAGTTCAGATCGTGAATTGTTTTCGTCCTCAGGTCAAATATGTGTTTTTTGCCGACGGAACATGCCCGCTTCAATTAATTACCCGGGTTTAATCACATGATTCGTGGAAAATAATGATGAGGTGGCACTAAATGATGAGGTGGCATGATGATGATGTGATAGTGTGTATGTTGAAAGAATTGGTAGTAGTGGATATCAACTTCTTAAGAATGTTAGATGTATATACGTCCATAGACCAAAAGTTTCCCTCCAAACATTGGCCCGTTTTCAAGGGATCCGCCGGACATGTGCATCTCGCATATAGTAGTACTCCCTCCGTCCGGGTTTATTAGGTCCCTTTGTATTTTGGGTCCAAGTTTGACCATGTATTTAACTAAAAATATATAAAATATATGTTACACAAAGTATATTGTTGGATTTGTATTTGAAAAAAGTTTTGTATAATATAGTTTTTGTTTATATTGTATTCGTTAAATTCATAATCAAACTTTGTCTCAAAATGAAAGGGGGCTAATAAACCCGGATAGTGGGAGTACCAAAGATGCGAGTTTCTAAAAAAAAAGAAAAATCCAAAGATACGATCTCTTACTTCCGATCCACTACGTCTACGTATGCATCAAGTGGAGACAAGTTTGACTATGCAACATCTTTGTTTTTGGTAAATGTTTGGGCGCGGTGCGCCGGCCGAACTTTCGGCCGGTTCGCACGCCACGCTGGCAAAACGCGCCCCGCCTCCTTCCAGCGCCTTCATCCCCTACCTTCAGCCTTATGCGCGCGCATCCTTCCCTTTCCCTCCCCCTGCCCCTCCCCTCCCCCCCTCGGCAGCGACTAGGCCACCATGAGCTCCATCGCCGGCGGGCAGGCGCTCCCTCGCCGGCCGCCATGGCTAGATCCATCCCCTACCTACAGCCTTCACGCGCGCGCATCCCCTCCCCCCCTCCTCTAGGGCTGCGTTTGGGCCACCACAAGCTGCATCGCCGGCGGCCAGGCGCTCCCTCGCCGGCCGCCATGGCTGCCTGCCGCCATGCTCGGATCCTCCCGCGTATACAAGTGTTGCAACCGTCACCTAGAAAAGCTTCAACGGCCGTTGAAAAAAGCTTCAACCATAGACATAGAAAGCTTCAATGGCACTGCACAACAAGGGGAAGTTGCAACCGTAGT
This sequence comes from Triticum aestivum, assembly GCF_018294505.1. Taxonomy (NCBI): domain Eukaryota; kingdom Viridiplantae; phylum Streptophyta; class Magnoliopsida; order Poales; family Poaceae; genus Triticum; species Triticum aestivum. The sequence goes on along the minus strand of NC_057811.1, from coordinate 42,056,497 downwards.
TGGGTTTTGCTACTACCGGCAAAGCTTTTTGCTACATCCATCAGGTAGAGCTGCGACCTCGTGAGGACGACAATGATGTTTTTGCTGCAACTGTAGCAGGATTTTGCTACTACCGTTGGAGTTTTTTGCTACATCCATGTAAGGCGGAGCTGCGACCCCGCGAAGGCGGCGACGGCGTTTTTGCTGCACCCGTAGTTTGATTTTGCTACTACCGGTGAATTTTTTTTGCTACATCCATTCAAATGGCGTTGATTGACTTGCGGCCGTCGTCAACGTATTTTCCTGCAGCGAGCTTCAATGGCGAGGGCGGCGGAGCAACAACCGTCGTCGTCAAGAGCTGCAACCACAGGTGGAGCTGTTGCATGGGTCGAGGCGACAACGAGGCCGGGAGGGTGAGGGACCGGCGACGAGGACGGCCGGCGAGGGCGGAGTCCGGCGGGCGACCAGGAAGACCGGCGAGGGTGGGGACTGACGACGGGGACGACCACCGGAGGGGACAGGAGGCGCGGTGCCGTGCTCCCCGAGCGGGAGATGCGGATCCAGGCCGACTGCCCGAGGAAGAAGAAGTTGGGGGCGATCTGTTTTTTTTTGTCTGAATCCAACGGCTGCCTGGCTCACATCCGATGGCCTGGGCTGGACCGGCCGAAACGACTCGGCCGGCCGGTGCGCCGGCGCCTATAAGCGCCCCGGTCGGTTGGGATTATCTCGATCCGATCTTAGCGCCGAGGCTGACCTCCTCCACGGGTCAAGTCTCCTCCTGCTGCATCGATTGTTCTCCACCGGATCCACGCCGCAGCACGCGCTCACCGCCATGACGCCAGAGTGGTCGCCTGAGCACCGCCGCCTCCTCAGCCCCCCTCCGGCCGCGACAAGCACGCCTGCACCGGCCACCACGGACGCCGCTGCCGTGTCCTTGCCAGACGACGTCGTCTCTGACATCCTCTCCAGGCTGCCGGTGAAGTCCGTGAGTCGTCTCCGGTGTGTCTGCAGAGGGTGGCGCGCCATCGTCTCCGACCCGGGCTTCGCCGCCCTGCATAGATCTCGCCAGGCCGAGCCCCTCATCATTGCCAGCGTCTACCAGGAATACCCCTGGGGATCCCGCGACCTGCAGCTCATGGACATGGACGGCAATGTTGTGAAGGTGATCAAGGGCGGAGGAAGCATCGGGCTGCTCTCCACAAGCATGGACGTCATAGTCTGTGTTACCGATGCTTTCTCCTATGACGCTCACGTGGTTGACCTTGCCACGGGGGATGTGCTCGTACACTGCCCTAAATCGCGCCCTCGATCACGAGGCGGCATGTTGACATGTTTCTGTGGTTTCGGCCGCGCCGTACCGTCCGGCATGTACAAGGTGGTCCGCCTTTGGTCCGATCAAACTTGCGAGGTCCTCACCGTAGGAGAAGACGTAGAATGGAGGTGGATGGAGTCGTGTCCAACTAAGATAAGTTCTCCTCTTGGTGTCAACGGCAACATTTACTTCTTGATCTCATGGCAACTAGATCGTGACTGCTTAGTTTGCTTCGAGCTCGAGAGCGAACAGTGGAAGGAACCAATCAAAGGCCCAATGAGCACAATTTGTTCCGAGCCATGGAGTAGGAGAGGAAAAGTTTGCATAACTGAGCTCAACGGTTCTCTATGTGTGGTTCAGTTGGTGGAACAAATGACAATATGGCTCATGACTGAATCCAATGAAGATAGGTGGATCAAAATGTACACGGTCACAATGGCCCCATCCACCTATTGTGCTAGGCTTCTGTGGGTTACACGCGATGGTGGAAAATTGATCTTCTACTCTTGGCTGCATGGACAAGCACCGGTACTCCGAGCTTATGATCCTTGTTCCGAGACATGTTCAACGCTACGGGAACTAGAATATGACGTTGAGATAATTCGTCTTTGCAGCTTGCAGTTGAACCCTTTTGTCACGAGGAAGATTTGAGGCGCATGGTAGTTTTCTTTATGGAATGCCCATAGTAGTTGAATCCACTGTACTTTTAAAAGTGTGCCTCTGTACACATGTCAATCTCAACAGATATAATTTGTGCAGACATTGCCAGACTCGTTGCTGAAATTCTTTGCGTGTCTCTACAAGTTCTTGCTTGTACAATGCGTTTATGTATTTGGAGTACGCGATGTGGAAGAAGATCTACAATAAGTATAATAGCATCAATTTTGCCGCCACGTATCAACCGATCGATCAGGTCGTCCTCCTTGATCAACCCATTGATCTAACAGATTTTGATTTTGAGGGGCTGACTTCTTTGTAGCCTCCCCTTGTATATTTGTAGTCAGCGTCTCCCCATGACATAGGTCAGGCCCGCATGGAGGCCCAAGGGATCAGCCCACATAGTGTATAGTTAACGGTTTCAACACTTTGGAGAAATCTTTGATAAACCGTCTATAAAAACTTGCGTACCCAAGGAAATTCTGCATCCCTTTCAGATCTTGAAGATAAGGTAACATTTCTATAGCCATGACCCGGCGCGTATCGTGGAAAAATCCTAGTTGATTTTGAGAGGACGTATCAACTGCATCGGTGCACACATATCTCTCCAACCGTTCAATGGGGAAGAGATGACCAGGATCAAACTGTTCTCATTTAGGAAAAGTGTTGAAATATAGATGGGAAATGTGCATTTTATTAAAATCAACCAGCACTCCAGCTTGGTTTCAACTTTGGATTTTGCTCTAAAACTAAGTTTCCGATACAAAATAAGTTTCATCATGTTTTAAGTTTTTGGATATACATCAAGTCTTATAAATTTTTAAATAAATCATCTATGTTTCATCAAGTTTTGCAAGTGAGGCGTAGGGTTGATTCTCTGAAATTTGATGAAACTATTATAAACTTGATGGAACTCATCTAGGCTTTGTTGGGAGCCCCATGTGGTTCCCCATCTGAGGTTTATGACCTATATCTTGTTTGGATTACGCAACAAAGATACAGTGTCTTTTCTTAAATGTTCCATGTTGGCAAAAGATAGTTTATTCCTCAACGCGTTATCCCTGCCGTGAGACGCCGTATATGATGCCAGCGTACACATGTACTCGGCAGATATATGCCATGCAGAGCTGGAAAAGCGCTCGGCTTATAGCTATGCCGTGTACCGACAGAGCGGTACTCGGCTTAGATCTATGACAGGGCAGTACCGACAGAGCTGGAGAAGTGCTCGGCTTATAGATATATGCCGTGCAGAGCAGAAAAACGCTCGGCTTATAGCTATGCCGTGTACCAACCTTTGGTTGGCACCTAGCTACGGATAATGCCGAACATGGCACACAGCTTACAAACATGCCACATGGCACTGCCGTCTCCATTTGATGACCGTCATAGTGCTTTATTTTGCAAAGAACCTTTACTTAGCACTCGGCAAAGTGGAAGCCGGTTGCCTGTGAAAAAGCTCTCGGCTTACAGCCCTTTGCCAACATGGTGTAAGCCGAGAAGGGGAAGTGAGTGCAACACTCGGCATACGGCTAACCGAGTTCAAGGTTTCCTCCACCGAGTATTTTAATACTCGGCGTATTACGATTTTCCTGTGTGTGTAGTGATGGATGGAGTAATATTTCCGTTCGATATTGCTTCATGAAAGCGGTCTCATCTTAACCCCAGGATAAAAGGTGCTCACATGCTGCATGTTTCATGAATTCTGTATACAAGTACAACTACAAGTATCTCGAGAAAAAAAAGTACAACTACAAGCATTTGTTTTTTGCGGGTAAACTACAAGCAGCTAATTGAATTGCTTACCATCTCCGTTTGGAAAGTAAAATACGAGTCCAATCCAATACGTGTACACATCGAAGAGGAAGTCTATGTACAGACGAACACCTTTGCCCCGTCGGTTATCTACCGATCCAATCTTACGCCAAGCCCTCAACTGATATATTCAACGTACGGGTCAATTCCTCCTCCATCAACCCATCGGCCGTTCTGCACAGGAACAACGCCACCGCGTGCCATGGCGCCACCGCTGTCACCCAAACGCCGCTGTTGTCCGGACGCCACGGTATCGTTGCCAGACGAGCTCATCTTCAACATCCTCTCCTGGGCGCCCTTGAATTCCGTGTGTCGGTTTCGGTGTGTGTGCAGGGTGTGGCGTGCCGTCCTCTCCGACCCAGCCTTCATCGCCACGCATAGATCTCGCCACGCGGAGCCGCTCCTTGTCGTCAGATCCTCCCAGGAAAACCCCGGGAGAGGCCACGACCTGCGGCTGATGGACATGGACGGCAATGTTGTCAGGGAGATGAAAGGCATAGGCGGCATGGGGTCGCTCTCCACGAGCGCCGACGACCACGTCTGCATCACCGACTATCTCTCCGGTAGAGCCCATGTGATCGACCTCGCCAAAGGGGAGGTGGTGGTGGACTGCCCGAAACCAAAATCGCAATTGCACCACGTCTTTGGTTTTGGCCGTGCTGAACCATCTGGCAAGTACAAGGTGGTCCGCCTCTTGTTGGGTTGGTCGTTCGACTACGAGGTCCTGACGGTAGGAGACGGTGCCAGATGGAGGCGGGTGCGGCCACCTCCCGCCGGTATCTCCGATGGACGGAGCTCCCCTGTTGCCGTCGATGGCACCATGTACTTCTTGAGCTCGGATAGTCCAAGTGACGACGCATTACTTCGCCTTGACCTCGAGAGTGAACAATGGACGAAACCGCTGAAAGGCCCAATGAACACGATGGTCCCCCTGAGGTGGAAGATGAGTGGGATAGTTCGGATAACCGAACTCAATGGCTGTTTTTGTGTGGTTCATCTGGGGGCGCACATGACTATATGGCTCATGACCGAATCAGAAAATGAGAAGTGGGTCAAGGCGTACACGATTCCGGTGGATCCGTCCACCAAGTATTGTATGCCACTCAGGGTGACATGTGATGGCGGGAAGTTGATCTTTTTCTCTTCGTGTTACGGACAAGGCTCTGAACTCCGAGTCTACGATCCTAGCACCGAGACATGCACAACGCGATGGGCACTAGGCTGCCGTGGAGACACAGTTCGTCTTTGCAACCTGCAATTGGGCCATTTTGTCCGGCCCTAGTTTAATCCGCTCTACTTTTATTGTGCTTTTGTGTATAACAAACAAATGTTATATTCGTCAACGCGTGTGCATGATAGTGCCGGACTCGTCGCTCAATGCCTTCCTGTTTTCCTATTAGTTCTTACTAGAATGCATCTACATATGCAGAGTGTATGCATTGCGCAAACATACATATGTGTAGATATCGGCTTGGTGTTGTAGATGTTGTTATCTTGCTTTTTCATTGATGGTCAAACTTAAAAAATATATTTGAATATACGATCGTTGGTGATCTCCAAACACCCGGTGAGATCTCACTTGGCCGCATAAGGCAGAAGATTTTACGAAGACTATGACTGCTATATACAAAGCTTCCGCTCGAGTTAGTAATAGCCGGCTTGTACCATATAGTAACATCGAGTATATACAAAATCACAAATTCTTCATGCAACATTATCAAAGTTTCATATATAGCACACCGCGTGTCTATCTAGATGAGCAAACAAGTGACCATGCAACAATGACTTTCATCACACATGAGTGAACCTTAAGAATACCACAACTTCTACCGGCTTCCCTAGGTGCGAAAACCGTTTCATTGTGTGTCGTAAACTGTTTCCCATCGGAATAGTCGGTTGCAACAGAAATTTTCAGTTCTCCCTTAATTTCGACGCAAGCAACATGGCGTGTGAGATTGACCATACTATCAGTAGTAACCGGTAGCTTGTCATCTTCAAGAGACAGCAGCAAAACTTTCATGCCATCTAGACTTCTGGTACTTGCACTGAATATACCTCGGCAACCATCTGGCCATGACCCATGAATAACTTGTATATTGATTGTAGCCTCCACAGATTTAGCAAGGCGAACGAATGTCCATTCTAGTTTGGAAAGTTTGCTAGTGGCAACAAGGTTAATCAGGCATGAATGATTCCATGCAGATGTTTTGTACTTCGCTGCTAAGAAGCTCAAATCTTTATCTTCGGATTCGTAAATGCCGCTCTTCACTTTCAGCACAACCTCAAAGCGCACAGAATTCGACACATCAGATAACACAACAGCTCGAGTTGGGCCTGTTAGTGTTAAATAAGGATTCTGCATGCAACAAATAATTGAAGTAGATATTAATTTGACATGCTAAAGATGGTAAATATGTATTTTTTGTCATAACACCAATATGAAATATAGCCAACCTAATATAAGTAAATTGCGATAACAAGAATAAGCAGAAAAAGAGATAAAATTGACCATTGCTATAAAATTGTGATATCGAGAATAAAAGGAGAAGGCGATATGTTACCATCGTTACATAACTCATTTAGTGTCATAAGCAAAAACATTACTAGCACATGACGACAATGGCTTGTTAATTACTAAGAGGTAATGCTGTGTTAGCAAGGATGTCTAAATCTCGAGAACCTTTGCAAGAAAGCAATGCTTTCTTTAGATTCCCAAGAGAGCTAAAGCCCCTCAAAAGGGAATAGTGAGTAGATCACAACAATAAAACTTAGAAAACAGTGACTATTGAATGCAAGGGAAATGTGACCCAAAACACTGCGATGATCATATCAGGTGCATAACACAAATAAAGGAAGAAATATTATATCTTGATGTTTCAGTGACCAACACGAAAAGATATGCTTCTTATCAATTATTTTGCATATGCCATTTAACAATTTTAGAAAAGCTTAACATGTCCTGTTCCAAATAATTATTTTGCATATGCCATTTAACAATTTTAGAAAAGCTTAAGAGAAAACAATCAACCAAAAACGCACGATAGAACGCAATGGCAAGCACACGAACCTCCAAACTGATGGTTTGGCATTTATCCCTTGCGCGAGCAAAGATGATATTGCGGTTGCGGTCAAGGTGGTCTCTTATCGCGATCAATCCATACACGTCTAGTGGCCACCGTAATTCCTCTGCTATTGCCGCGACTTTGAAGGAAAAGATCTGCAAAGTTCCTGTCGGACCGACGTGACGCCATGCTGGCGGCTTGACGTCCGTATAACGCATGGCCGGGATAGCCGCTGCATGGTTGCATGTCGTGATAACTTATAAGCAAGATTTGAACTAATGTAGGCACTAGTCAAGATTTGAACTAACGAGTACTCACTGGTGTCCTCGTAGGTGCCTCGTTGGCATGCCCACATTTGGTTCCAGCCGTTGCGGTAGCTACGAGCGCAGACGGCCCTCTCGTCGGGCGACGGCCAGTCGTCCAATCGGGCATGCCTCTCCTCCGTCTGCCTCCTCGCGAACAACTCCATCCGTTCACTCTGCAGCCAGCTATGGTACGCCGCCGCCTTGGGATCCCCCATCGCCTCCCACTTATCCACGGCCGCCCGCTCCTCCTTCGGCCGGTTCTTCCTGCGCGCCTCCTCCGCCGCCGCTCTGCACGCCTCCGCCGATGTATACGATTCGCCACCGACCCGATGCAATCATCTTCAGATCTATCGTTATCGCCAAGGATTGTGTTCGCCAGCAGACCCTCCCAGCGCGACCCGCAGCAGCCCGACAGGCCTTTTGGCCCAATCATCATTTATGTGCAGAAAAAACAAAACAAATGTTTTAGAAATATAAAAAAATGTGAAATTGCCATCAGTATATATGAAAACACTCATTGATAACTATGATTCTCTGTGTGCCAAGGTGTTGAGAGCATGGTTTTCACTTTTAGTGAGATTTCGGTGAAATTCACTGAATTTCAGTAATTTCAGCAGACACTGAAATATTACGTTTCGCCCAAAATATTTCAGCAATTTCAGTATAGCACAACAATTCCAATATTTTTCAAAATTTAAATTGAATTCAAGTGAATATTTCGATCATTTGGCTGAAATGGAAACTGAAATCACTGAAATTCACTGAATTTCAGTGATTTCGGTTGGTGCTGAAATTTTTCTGAAACTGAAATTGAAAACCATGGTTGAGAGCTAACACTAGTAGGAAATGGGGCTTTTACCCTGGTTCATAAGGGCCTTTAGTCCCGCTTCTGGAACCGGGACTAAAGGGTCGTTACTAATGCCCTAGCCCTTTAGTCCCGGTTCTTACACGAACCGGGACTAAAGGCCATCCAGGGACCTGTTAAACTACGCACTGAAGAAGGGGTCGTCCTATGTTTGGCAAAACATATGGTCTGGAATCCAAACTTTTAAAAAGGGTTGCATTTGGAGAATGGGAAACGGCCTGAAAATAAATATCTGGGATGATTGTTGGATACCATACAATAACTCCAGGAAAGTAATCACAGTGCGGGGAAATTGTGTTGTAACTATGGTGAATGAACTTATTGATCCCGTCACATGACAATGGGATGACACATTGCCCAATCATCGCAATGTCCAATTTGTGTCGTTCATGCGGAGGATACGACACACTTTCTGTTTAAATGTTTACGAGCAAAGGAAGTGTGGACATGCCTTGGATTACATGAAATAACTGACACAGTGGCGCTGCCGAGATGTTCGGGAGCAGAAATCTTGGAGGTTCTCTTATGTAATCCGGCACATAATATCAAATTTCAGGATATAGTGTAGTTGCCTGAACTAATCTCTATTGCATGTTTGTATCTCTGGTGGCAGAGGAGGCTCTTTGTTCGGCAAGAGGAGGTCCAAGCCCCGTTCCGAACTAGTCAGTCCATTCGAGCCAGTCTTTGTTTTGTTCGTGCAGCAAGTAAGCCAACTGCAGCTCCTCGGATAGATCAATGGAAGAAGTCACTACAAAATCAGATTGCCTCAACGTAGACGCTGCATATTCAGAGGAAGATCATACAAGAACTTGTGGAGCAGTACTACGGGATAGCTACGACATTTTCATTGGCGTGGGTAAAACTCGAGCATGTGGCTGATGTGCTATCGGCTGAAGCTGCAGCACTAGCAGAAGGGTTGAAACTTGCACTATCTGTAGGATGCACCTCAGTGAGGGTTCAGTCCGATTGTTTGGTGCTGATTGAAGCAATGCAGAAGAATGATGTACATTCTACAGTAGCAGCGCCAATTCTAGATGATTGTCGGTTACTTCTGTTTGATTTCGGGAAGGTCGTCTTAGAGCTTTGTAATCGTGATGCTAACTTAGTTCCTCATGTGCTAGCGCAAAATGGTCGTGTTGATCCACCGAATGTTTGGTTGGACTCACCTCCGGATTGTATTCATAAACTTTTAGCGAACAATGTAAACATTGTTTAAATTTTAATAAAGCTAGCCATGATGGCCTTTCCCTCAATTTTCTTTTTCAAATTGCCATGTGACCAAAGAGATAAAATAGCAAAAAAATCATGATTTTAAAGGAGCAAAAAAATGCCATGCCATGGATAAGAAGTGCCGTATTTTTTAAAACAGTCAAGTGTACTATACCCATGGCAATTTTGCCATGACATTTTGTTCCAAGGAAATTATTTTTTTGTGAAATTTGCCATGATCTAAAAAGTAAATTTACCGTGCTATGAAACTAAAATTGCCATGGTCCAAAAATAAAATCCCATGGCCCAAAAACTAAATTGCCATGGTCAAAATATTTAAATTTGCAATGGTCAAAAACTAAAATTGTCATGGTCTATAATATAAAGTTGCCATGGTAAAGTATGGGAAATAATTAATAAAATTGCATGGTAAAATAAACGAAAAAAGAAATAAATTTGCCATGTACATGAAATTATTTCTTTTTTGCATATTTTTAACATATGTGAAGAAGGAAAAAAATGTTGTAAATTTGCCATGTGTCTAAAACTTATTTTTTTTGCAAAATTTGCCGCCCCCTGTTGAAGAAAACAAATAAAAAAGAATGCAGTGGAATTCAAACTTAGGTTCCCGGAGGAAGCTAGAGGCACTAGCCAATTAGATGGGCACGTGGGTTTGCCGAGGAAAATGTCCACGCCCATTTTATGTTGTGGCGAACGAATAAAAACAGTGACGTGGCTTCCCCCTCTGCTGTGAGATCCGCATAGAGGAACGGACAATGCAAAGGCAGTTCACACCAGCGAGGAAAATATCTGACGTCAGAATATAGTGATTCCATTGTTTTTCTCCTCAAAGGGAGAGGGTGTTTTGCTATGGAAAACACTTTAAATCCAGAAAAACACTTTGTTTCACCCGATTGATCCCACGAACTGCATCAACCACGTAGTCCGTTTGACACGTGCACTCGTGGGCCCCGTCACATCTCTATCTTATTCGCTGGATTATTCTCCTTTGTCTCCCTTGTTCGAGTAAATACGATAAATCTATCACAATTCGGGGTATGTTCTAAAAAACTATTGCCTGTGTTCCAAAATAAGTATCGCGTTGGAATAGAGGGAGTACCACTTTTTGAAAATTTCCAAAAACCTACCACAAAATTGGTTTGTTGTTTCAAAAAAGCACCACGTTGAAATGATGAGCGGTTTGATTAAGTTTAAACCATGTTATTATAGTTGGGGCCTGGCCGTCATGTCCACATGGCACAAAAGACAACACCGTTATGTGAACAGTTAAGTTTGGCCATTTAATGACCGGTGGATCCACATGTCAGCCTCACTAAAATTCCTAATGAAAAATATTCCCCGATGAACAGTAACCCATGCTCCCCTGTCTCCTTTTGGAGCCTTAGCCCAAATTGTGGTACTAAAATGCTATTTATTCTCCTCGTTCCCCAAATTGTTTCTCCCTTCGCCTCTTGTTCTACCTCTACCTTCCTTTCTTCCATGGCGCTCTGCCCAGATCGGGACAATGCCGGCTAGCCAACGCCACCGCTACCGTAGGCCACTTCTGTTAAGAAACGTAGCATGCAATTTCAAAAATTTCCCTACGCTCACGTAAGATCTATCTAGGAGATGTATATCAACAAGAGGGGAGAGTGTGTCCACGTACCCTCGTAGACCGAAAGTGGAAGCGTTTGCTTAACGCGGTTGATGTAGTTGAACGTCTTCTCGATTCAACCGATCAAGCACCGAATGTACGACACCTCCGATTCTGCACATGTTCAGCTCGATGACGTCCCTCGAACTCTTGATCCAGCAAAGTGTCGAGAGAGAGTTCCGTCAGCACGACGGCATGGTGATGGTGATGGTGAAGTGATCCGTGCAGGGCTTCGCCTAAGCACTACGTGAATATGACCGGAGGCGTAAACTGTGAAGGGGGGCGCCACACACGGCTTGAAACAATTGTTGTGTGTTCTAGCGGTGCCCCCCCCACATATATATATAGGTGGGAGAGGGAGAGGGGCAGCAAGGGGCGCCCCAAGTAGGAGCAATCTTACTTGGGTGCCTCCCACAAGTCGGCCTCCCCCTTCCATAAGTGTTGGAAGGGGAAGGAAAGATAGGGGGGAGAGAAGGAAAGGGGGAGGCCGGATACTCCCCTTTCCTTTCTCCCTTCTCCTCCTTCCTTCTCCTCCTATTCGGCCTATATGGGGGCGCACCAGCCCACTAGGGGCTGGTATGTCCCGCCCTTGGCCCAATAAGGCCCATATCTTTGCCGGGGGTGCCCGGAACCTCTTCCGGTGACCCGATACGTACCCGGTACCCCCAGAACATTTTCGGTGTCTGAATACTATCGTCCTATATATGAATATTTACCTCTCGACCATTTCGAGACTCCTCGTCATGTCCGTGATCTCATCCGGGACTCCGAACAACATTCGGTCACCAAATCACATAACTCATATAATACCAAATCGTCATCGAACGTTAAGCGTGCGGACCCTACGGGTTCGAGAACTATGTAGACATGACCGAGACACTTCTCCGGTCAATAACTAGCAGCGGAAATTGGATGCTCATATTGGTTTGAACGTATTCTACGACTATCTTTATCGGTCGTACCGTAATGACAACATACGTTATTCCCTTTGTCATCGGTATGTTCCTTGCCCGAGATTCGATCGTAGGTATCTTCATACCTAGTTCAATCTCGTTACCGGAAAGTCTCTTTACTCATTCTGTAATGCATCATCCCGCAACTAACTCATTAGTCACATTGCTTGCAAGGCTTATTATGTTGTGCATTACCGAGAGGGCCCAGAGATACCTCTCCGATACCCGGAGTGACAAATCCTAATCTCGATCTGTGCCAACCCAACAAACACCTTCGGAGATACCTGTAGAGCATCTTCATAATCACCTAGTTACGTTGTGACGTTTGATAGCACACAAGGTATTCCTCCGGTATCCGGGAGTTGCATAATCTCATAGTCAAAGGAATATGTATATGACATGAAGAAAGCTATAGCAATAACACTGAATGATCATTATGCTAAGCTAACGGATGGGTCTTGTCCATCACATCATTCTCCTAATGATGTGATCCCATTCATCAAATGACAACACATGTCTATGATTAGGAAACTTAACCATCTTTGATTAACGAGCTAGTCTAGAAGAGGCTTACTAGGGACACGGCGTTTTGTCTATGTATCCACACATGTATCAAGTTTCCGGTTAATACAATTCTAGCATGAATAATAAACATTTATCATGATATAAGGAAATATAAAATAACAACTTTATTATTTCCTCTAGGACATATTTCCTTCAGTCTCCCACTTGCACTAGAGTCAATAATCTAGTTCACTTCGCCATGTGATTTAACACCAATAGTTCACATCACCATGTGATTAACACCCATAGTTCACATCGCCATGTGACCAACACCCAAAGGGTTTACTAGAGTCAATAATCTAGTCCACATTGCCATGTGATTAACACCCAAAGAGTACTAAGGTGTGATCATGTTTTGTTTGTGAGAGAAGTTTAGTCAACGGGTCTGCCACATTCAGATCTGTATGTATTTTGCAAATTTCTATGTCTACAATGCTCTGCATGGAGATACTCTAGCTAATTGCTCCCACTTTCAATATGTATCCAGATTGAGACTTAGAGTCATCCAGATCGGTATTAAAGCTTGCATCGACGTAACTCTTTACGATGAACTCTTTATCACCTCCATAACCGAGAAATATTTCCTCAGTCCTCTAAGGATAATTTTGACCGTTGTCCAGTGATCTACTCCTGGATCACTATTGTACCCCTTTGCCAAACTCATGGCAAGGTACACAGTAGTTCTGGTATACATCATGTCATACTTTATGGAACCTATCACTGAGGCATAGGGAATGACTTTCATTCTCTCTCTATCTTCTGTCGTGGTCGGGTTTTGAGTCTTACTCAACTTCATACCTTACAACTCAGGCAAGAACTCCTTCTTTGACTGATCCATTTTGAACTTCTTCAAAATCTTATCAAGGTATGTACTCATCGAAAGTCTTATCAAGCGTCCTGATCTATCTTTATAGATCTTGATGCCCAATATGTAAGTAGCTTCACCGAGGTCTTTCTTGAAAAACTCCTTTCAAGCACTCCTTCACTAGTAGAAAAAGGGGCTTTTGTCCCGGTTGGTAAGGCCCTTTAGTCCCGGTTTTTGAACCGGGACTAAAGGGTCGTTACTAATGCCTCTCCCCTTTAGTCCCGGTTCTTACACGAACCGGGACTAAAGGCCGCAGCCACGTGGAGCTCCACCTTTAGTCCCGGTTGGTAACACCAACCGGGACTAAAGGAAATTTTATGATTTTTTTTTGAATTTTTTTTTGATTTTCAAATTTCTGAATTATTTTAACCTCTAATCTCTAATCATCACTGCTCAATTTATCCTCTAATCTCTAATCACCCCTCATCATTCCAAATCATCTAACTTCCCGAACGGTCACCCATCCTCCCACTCCCCCAGCCTGAGCACGCTTAACTTCCGGGTTCTATTCTCCCTCGTTTCCAAGTCTGCACTTGTTGTTTTCCTGACAATAGTAAGATGTCAATCCTATTAACCCTCAGGAATTTTGCTTGAGCATGAAGTGACACATTTCACTGTTTGAGTTTGAAACTATTGTTTTAAAAAACAATAATTATTTAGTAACACTAATATTTCTTGAATAATTAGTTTGACCATTGTTTGACCACAGTTTGACCAGATTTGACCAAAATTCAAAATAACTGAAATAATTATTGAGTAACACTAATATTTCTTGAATAATTAGTTTGACCATTGTTTGACCACAGTTTGACCAGATTTGACCAAAATTCAAAATAACTAAAATAATTATTTAGTAACACTAATATTCTAGAATAATTAGTTTGACCATTGTTTGACCACAGTTTGACCAGATTTGACCAAAATTCAAAATAACTGAAATAATTATTTAGTAACACTAATATTCTAGAATAATTAGTTTGACCATTGTTTGACCACAGTTTGAAATTTTTTCGATTTTTTCCACTCTAGATCTTAAAA